>NC_142895.1:21545000-21852500 GCF_054131105.1 Drosophila navojoa
ATTGAGTGGAATTTTCATTTTGATCGTTAGACTTTATACAGATTTATCTATACATATATAAGTATACTCATTCGGTTATTGGTTAACGTTTTTTATTTTTTATAAGACTCTTATATGTATAATTTTGGTTTTCATTTCGACAAGCAATTTAAATATAATAGCTGTAGTACTTATGTATAATTTACTTTGATAAATGTATACTTTGAATACACATCACTCCTTGAAAAATCAATCTAATTGAATTGAGCATTAATATATTAGTGTATTATTACTTGTATATATTTTTGTTTTTGATATATTTTATGTATTATTTATTCAATCAGTTGTTGAAAAAGTAGTGGAATCAATTCGTTACGCAATAAATTATGCATATAGAGCAGATATTATGTAGATTAAGATTAAGATTAGATTATAAGGAATATATCATTTATTATATCATTTATTACTGAATGCAATTCATGTTGAACAATTCAAAAGTGGAATCAATTCATTTGATCTTTCACATTGACTTGATGCAATGAATACTTGACTTTACTACATATAGAGCAGTCAGTATATACATTTACATATAATATCTATTTACAGTTGATTATTAAACACACATATAACGAGCAATTGAAAAGCGTAAGCAATTCGTCTGCCCCTTAGCATCCACTTTGAGTTTGGCTTGCCTTGGCTGGCTTTATGATCGATTCGGCTGTTGTGAGTGTTTATGTGGGGTCCCGGGATCGTTTGTCTTTATGGCTGGCGAGCAGCGCCCGCCCCTGCCCAATTGTGCTGAGAAGGTTTTTATGATCCTTTGGCAGCGGCGTCAAACTATTAGCACTTCTCGCCCAGCACGCGCAGCCGGCGGGAGAGGCAGCTGCATGGAGTCGAACTCGGAGTCGAAGTCGAAGTCGAAGTCGGAGCTGCAGTTGCATTTGCGAGTCAGTTACTGTCCAATGCCTCCACCTGCCTACCTGCGATTGCGCAGGGCCGAGCAGGTGATTGCCGGCCTTGGCCGTAGATCAGGCAGCAGCGGCAGCAGCAGCAGCATCATCAATGGGCCATCGATGCATTGTTGTTGGCCGCTTAGCTTAGTTGATCTGAGCCAACTAACTCAATGAACTTTGGCCAGTGTGTGGTGCTGAGCCGCCGTTTAGCCGGGCTAAGCAGTCCACAAAGTAAGTGCTCAGCCAGCCACTTGGCCCGCACTTGTCGCTGCTCAGCCACTCAGCCACTCAGTGGCTCATTGTGGCCATCTATGCGAGCCGTAATCCTCGCTTTGTTGCCAGCGGCTTAACGCAAATTTACTTTTTAATGCCGTTGGCTTGTTGAGCCGCGTATTAGGCCAAGCTCCGTTTAGGGCGCTTAGTGGCACCTTTGCGGCCCGGGGATTAGCGCGGCCAAAAACGGAAGCTGCCAAACTCTGTCAAATGGCAAGTTTTTCGCTAGACAGTTGCTGCCTCTGCCTCTGCCTCTGCTGCTGCTGCTGCTGCTGCTGCTCATGTTCTGCTGACCAGGGCCAAGTGTTGACACACAAATGGATTATAGACCGGACCTGCAACAAAAATATTTGAATATTATGCTGCTGCCGCTGTGGCTAAGCCGTTTATTGATTGCAATCGAACGGACAGGCAGGCCAGACTCAGTCTCAGTTTCAGCTACAGCTACAGCTACAGCTACAGCTTCATCTTCAGCTTCCTGGCCGTGTATTAGTTAAGCCAGTAGCTGGGCCGGGCCTAAGCCGAGCATCGGTCACTCGTTGCTCAGTGTCAAGTGTCCCCGTTGGCTGGGCCAAAAGGGTCTATTGGGCCTAAAGTAGGTGTTGTTATGTTTTTAGCTGTCATAAATATTGTAAAAACTTCGTAAATATTTAAACAGCGTGCACAATAAAGGCAAATGACAGAGGCTCGTTCGGGTTCTGCCTGGCATCGACTCGGACTCGTATAGAGGGACTCGGCTGCGAGTCGGGTTTGGGTTCGGATCTCTCTCTCTCTCTCTCTCCCTCTCTCTCTCTTGCGTTGCGCTGAGCGACTCTTGTGCTCTATTGTCCTCGACCAGGCCATAACGGTGGTTGCTGCTTGCGGCTACCAAACAGCAGAGAGCGAGAGCGAGAGCGAGAGAGAGAGAGATAGACTGTTGCCTACCTGTGCGAGAGCAGAGTGTTTGTTTTACTTACTTTTGAAATTTGAATATGTCGAGAATCGGGGCCGGGGCTAAAGATTAACAACATTTAATAACCCATCGTACCATTCGGTGCCTTTGTGGCAAGCATTTTTAGCCATAATGCAGATAACTGCATTTTTGTTCCCTCAGCCCCGAACCATTGTTCCCTGCCCTCACACTGTCCATCCGTCCGTCCGTCCATCCGTCCGTCCGTCCGTCCGTCTGTCTGTCTGTGCCATGTTCTTGGCAACTTTTTGCCATTGTCCTTTTTTATTTTACAATTTTATTATTATATTCTTTTGCTTCTTTTCTTTGTTTTTTTTTTTCTCCTGCTTCTTCTTCTTTACTTCTTTTTTTTTTTATTGCCATCCTGCAGCTAGTTCCCAGAAGCGAGCACTGCAAAATTAAGATCGTTGCACCGAGATGCCGCTGCGTGTGTGACACTCTCAGTTGGCCCCGTCTCTAGTGGCAAATCAATTAGAGTTGCGTTTCGTTTGCCCTCTCATAGATTGCAGATCGAAATTAACTGCCTAATTGCATGGCACGAGCACGAAATCTATTTTCTAGAATTTATTTATATTCGGAAAATGTTGTGAAAAGTCAGCAGAAATGTATTTCTGTTTTTTGTTTGCATCAATTAAAGTTTTTCCCTGACTCAGTCGTAAGTCGCCCCCATTCGCACTGAGTGCTCATGCTGCCCGGGCATCCATCAACAGCTCGAGCCTAAGTGAATCGCCCTGAAGTAGATATTGAGGCACTGCGGCACGCGTTGACATAATCTCGAGCAGCGGCAAATAAACAATATCACATCGAAGAGCAGCCGGTCCGAGTGCTATTTGGCTTTGTTTACAAACATCTCAAATTAAGGAAATTATTGTGTATATATTTCTGAAATATGGGCATATATATTTATTGATGTTTCCCATATGCTTGATAGCCTCAGCCTATAATTGATGTACTCAAAAAAAAAAAAAAAAAAAAAAAAAAAAAAAAAAAATTAAAAAAAAAAATTTAAATAAAAATAATAATAAATAAATCAATAAAAGTGCTGCCGATATATGCAAATATTTTACAAGCCAAGTCAAGTCAAATACCCTAGACTGCCTTGCGCACTTTGCTGAGCTCAATGTATCTACTCTTATACTATTTTAGTTACATACATATTCATGGAGGAAACAACAAATTAATATTCTGTTAAAATTTAGATTGCAAAATTCACGTTTCTTACGCTGTCCAAATATTTACGTCAAGCAGTGTGCATGTAAACTCATAATTCTCACTTTCAGACAATTAAGTATTTAAGTATTTTAATTACATATTTAAAGAGCTAAAAAATAAACCAAAAATTCTACAGGAAATCTATGAAAATATAGACTACAAGATTCACTCAATTTAATGCTGTCCAAATATTTATGCCGAGCAGTGTGAATGTAATTCGTAATTCTAACTTTAATGCAAATACGTTTTTGATTTTTTTAGTATTTACAATTTATTTACATATTTAAAAAATAAAAATAATACAAAATCCATATAATATCAGTTAAAACTCAGATTACAAAATTCACGATTTTATGGTATACGAATACTTTAAGCTGAGCACTGTGCATGTAATATCGTAAATCTCACTTTGAAACCGTCAAGTATTTCAGTATTTTAGTTAAGTATTTTAATTATATATATGTATAGACAAAAAAAAAAAAAATCAATCAAATTCTATTCTGCATGAATCCAAAATTCACTTAATATAACGTTATCCAAATACTTTTGCCGGGCAGTGTCCTACTGCCCACTTTTCTAGGGCAGTTGGCAGCTGCCATTCGATATTTATCAGCACAAAGCTGGGCCAAAGCACTCAGCGGAGTGGGAAATGCCTTCGTCGCAGTCTCGCATGAGTCTCGGGCGGCGCTTATCACAGCATTCGGTAATCACAAGTTGGGCCCACGTGTATACGGGTGGGAAGATTTGGCATTAGAGCTGGCTGCTGCTGTTCCGGCTCCACTCCCGGAATGTAAATCATGAAGCTTCTTGTCTTGTCTTGTCTTGGCTGCGCTGTCGCAGCATCTAATTATATAATTTGTGTGTATGTGGCTTAACTCTTCGCTGCTGCTGCGCTGCTGCTGCGCTGCTGCTGCTTCGTTTTGACTTGTTTTTATTAACACACATTTTTATGGTCATTTATGTAATTTCATAGAGTGCGGCAACATAAATCCCAAAGCGAGTTCTCACTTAACAGTCGTGCGGGATGGGGAGGGGGGCTCTGGGATTGGGCTGTCGCCTCTGCCTGTTGTTTATACGTTGTCTCCCTCCCCCTCTCGCCCTCTCGCCCTCTCGCCCTCTCGCCCTCCCTCTCCCGCTGCGTATGCCTGTGCGTCTGGCAGGCCTAACAAATTTTTTGCGTATGGGGCTTAATAAACATGTCGTTGAACTGTCGCCAACAGCACTTTTGTGAGGTTTATGGCGCAGACGCGCCTGCCTAGTAGCCAGTTATTGTTGCTGTAGCCGTAGTGGGCTTTTAAGCACCTCAAAACACTTTTTAATTGTTCAAAATAGTTTTTTTTTTCAGCTGCTGCTGCTTTTTTTTTTGGTCGTGCACATTGAACTTGAGCCAGCAGCGAAAATAAAAGCAAAACACAGCGCAGCACAAAAATTGTAATTACCATGAGTAATATTTTATTACACTTTGACACTGAAGGAAAAACTTCACAAGAACAACGGCCAAACCAAAAAAAAAAAAAAAAACCAGAAGAAGAAGAGGAGAAAAAAATCAGTCAGAAGCAAAAGAAGAACCGACATGCAAAGAAAAGCCAACTGAGCTGGCCCAACAACGACTGCGCTATGCTCTCTAAAGAGAACTTGAACCCGATCCACTTGGGGCTAATAGATCTGATGGAGCTCAGGCCGGCGCAGCATTGGCAATGGCCGAGTGCAAATCACACAATATCAATTGCAACAAATTCGCGAGCCAGTGCGCCGGGCATGCTCGACCAGGCGCATACCCTGCAGGCAGCTGCCACGCCCGAGTCAGCGCCTGCCCGCCTCGCTGCGGCCTCATAGGGCATACGAGCGCTGGCAACTAACTTAAGTAGCGGTAGCAACAGGCTACTAACATGTTTATGCTACTTTTATGAGGTGGCAATAAAATCGAACCAAGTACGAAAATAAAAATGAGAAAAGGCAAAGGCGACCGAGGCGGCCGGGTGAGATCTGTGCGCTCGCTCGCACTTGCTGGCGCACGCACTGTCTCTCTCTCTCTCTCTCTCTCTCTCTGTCTCTCTCTCTCTCTCTCTCTTGGTCTCTCTCAGCCGGCAGGATAGCCGCCGCACACACAATGACTTCATCGATTTATAGCGGTCACGAGTGACGACGACGTCGACTTGGTTTTCGAGCTGCATGGACCAAGCCAACGTATACCAATACAATCCACATGTATATATGTATAAGTATTTGTATGTGCATATAGCACATTGGCATCGGCTGTGGCATTTGCCTTAGTTTTTGGTTTTCGGTTCGCTTTCGGTTCTGGTCGACTTGCGCTGCGTTTTTATGATGATATTGTTTTGCATTTTGCGCATAGGACTTTTTGTTTTCGCACTCGGTTTTACGTTGAGTGCGTGCGCTGCGTGGATTAAGCCACGTCTAGGACCGCGGCTCTGCTCGAAATGCGTATTCCAGGAAGCCACGGCCACGGCCACAACGTCCACCTTCGCCGCAGCAGCAGCAGCAGCAGCAGCCGTCGCAGCAGCAGCATAACTCGCGCGACAAACGACGCGCTCTGCGGTCTCATCCTCGGCTGCATTTTATGGCCTGTCGTCATAATCACTGGCGCAGCATCTCTCCAGCTCTCCGCTCAGCTCTGGCTGCACCAGCAGCGGCGTCATCGTTCCCTGATTTATGGCAAGGCTTCGGCTCTCACCCCATCGCAGCCGCCTCCTGCGACTGGCCCAATCACACTCGTCAAATACAAATATATCCCATACTTATTCAGCTACAAATTAATTATCTGTAATCAATTATTTATTTATAAATTTACGTGAGCTTTCATCAAGTGCGAATCAAATAATTTCCTTACGGCTCTATACTACGTTATCTATGCATAGATCTTTTTTGGATAAGGCTGCAACTTTATGTAGTTTTCTATATTTAATTTATTTTGCAAAAATATATTTTCACTTAATATTTTTTGTTGTTTTTTTTTTTTTTTAGTTGTAATAAAATATATTTTATATTGATGTGTATTTTATTAGAAAAAAAAAACATAAAATCTTTTTCAATAATCAATTCAATAAAATAAAATATTGTTAATATTGTAAATAATTTTAATTTACAAAAGTATTTTCTAATTGCAACTTCAGATTAAAAAAAAAAAAAAAAAAAAATTTATGTATTTTATTTTTAAAATTTTAATTAGCAGTAACAAAAACATATTCGCATTTTTGATATTTAAATACAAACAAAATGGATTTTCTTAATGCAACATTTTTGTGTAACTAAATCTAGCAATAAAAATTATTATTTAATGTTTCGTTAAAAAATATTTGTATGTACAATAACATGTTTATTTTTTTTTAATGCCAACAATATTTGTCTGTACAATAACATGTTTATTTATTATTTTTTTTTTCAACTTTTCATGCTTAAAATAATTATGATAATTATATTATTTATATTAATATTCATTTTATTATTATTTAAAAAAAAAACGTATGCCGCAAAAAATTATTAAAAAAAAAAAGAAATAAATAAATAATGTGACCGTAGCTCTTTCATTAATACATATTCAATATAAATAACCAAATATAATAGAACATAAATTATTATAAAATAATGAAAAGTAACTGCAAGATATTCATATTATTATTATTAAAAAAAAAAAAAAAAACAAAAACAAAAACAAAAAGTATGCCTCAAAAATTATAAAAAAAAAAATAAATAAAATAAATAAATAAATAATTTACTGTAGCTCTTTCATTAATACATATTCAATATAAATAACGAAATATAATAGAACATAAATTATTATAAAATAATGAAAAGTAACTGCAAGATATTTAATATTATTGTATCATATATGTAAATATTACATAAAAGTAATATATGTATGTGTTTGGAATTTCATATATTTGTAACTGTATTTAATAATGTAAGCTGAATAAGTTGCTCAACTATTATTTAGCTGCCTTTTGGAATTTTCGAGTTGTTCTAACGAAGCAAGCACCGTTAAGACTTCCGTTATGCTGTTGCCTGGGGCCAATGCATGTATGTGCGTGTGTGTGTGAGTGTGTGTGTGTTGTCTGTGGTCTTTTGTTGCTGCTGCCGATGTCAATTGAGCAAAACAAATATCAGGAAATGTCATCATTTTGTAAGGCAGAACTAACAAAAGGACATGCCGAGGGGAAATTGAATTGAACAAATTGAATGCCAGAGATAAAGAGAGGCGAATGAGAGAGAGAGAGAGAGAGAGAGAGACAGCAGTCGCAGGACACCAGGGCGAGCCACACACATGGCGCAAGTGTTTCGCTATGCGAGCTGCCTGCTATGGCACTCGGCAGCGCTGCTCACAAATTGTCATTGCGCAGCTGCGGCTGCAGTCGACATCGAGACGTGCCGTGCCGTGCCGTGCCGTGCCGCACTACGGTACCGTATCCGCACAGCATCTTTCCCTCAGTTTTTCCCCTCAAAGTGTTGTTGTTGTTGCTTTTGACTCGTTTGTTGTATCAGCGTCTTTTCTACTCTTGTCTTGTTTGCATTGTTCTCGCTCAACAGATTTGATCAGTTTTTAATGAACTTCATTCATGTTTGAATGACTTTGATCAGTTCCGCTTCGGCCTCGCCTTGCCCTCGTCTCTGGCGTTGCCTTTGCCACTGCCACTGCCCCTGCCCCTGCCCCTGCCCCTGTCCCTGCCTTTGCCCTTCGTCTCCTCTTGGGCTCTGGCAAACAATAGCAAATACACAAACCTTTTAAACGCGTGCGCCGATTGTCGCTTACTTCTGTCTCTTCTTCTTCTTCGTCGTCGTCGTCTTCTTCTTCTTCTTCTCTGGCTTTGCTGCTGTAGTGACAGTGACAAGAAGATGTGCATGCGTGTGTGTGTGGGTGTGTCTGTCTGGCTATTGTGGCCATCGGCAAGTTAGAAAGTCGCAATGGCGCACGCGGCGTATGTGCAATGCCGGCAACATTCCGCTCAGTCCCAGGCTAATCCCGCATAGGCTCTAAGCCGCTTTTGCTCAACGCCAACAACAGCATCCCAAAAACTCGAAAACGTCAACCTCCAAGCGCATCAGCATCAGCATCATCATCATGATCATCATGCGTCAAGTTCAACGAGGCGTACAAAATACTTCTACCAAGTGCCGACGTCGAGGCCCAAAAGAACAACCAACAGCCGCAACAACAGCAACAACAACAACAACAACAATGAGCGGCAAACAGTGCCACTTTTGGTTTCGATTGTGCCACAGCCAGAAAGAGACAGCAACAATGCGCACAGAGCGTGAGAATGCCTGCGCCAGAGCGAGAGCGAGCGGCAGGTGGTGGCACCTCATTGATTGAGGGTCCTTGAAAGGGTACAAATAATCAGAAAATTGTATTAAATGTCCCACATAATGAAATGAGAATAAAAAAACAAAATTTAAAAAAAAAATGAGATGAAATGAAAATATGATGCCCGATCTATGCTCCATGATCCGTGATATAGCAATTGTTATTGTTGCATGTCAGAATCCGCAGCTGGAACTGGAGCTGGAGCTGCGATTGGGGTTGGGGCTGAGGCTGAGGCTGAGGAGAGATATGCATGTAAGTTCTGTGCAGACGATGCGCTGAGCGTGATGATGATGATTATCATTATTGAGGCACTCTTGCTTTGATCTCTGGCAACACACACACACACACACACACACACACACACATAGATGGGCACTTGGCCAGGCCTAGGCCCGCTATGGATCCATGGGCGCAGCAAGTGCAGTCGGAGTCGCCGCCAAAGTTGACGCTTTGTGTCATTGTCAAGTGTTGCGCCGTGTTGTGTGTGCGAGTGTGTGTGCGTGTGTGTGTGTGTGTGAGGAATCTGCCTCTGCTCTATTTGTATTTATTTGATTTGTGATTAATGCGCTGGAGTGCGTGGCAGACTGTGAGACTTTGGCCCAAAGCGGCTCCCCATCAACAACAAAGAAGGCGAAGAACGGTTTGTGGCCCGTTTACAGGGTATCTGGCAGCTGGCCTGCAGCGCTTATCAGCATAATTAAGAGTGCTGCAAAAATGCAAAATAAAAAAAAAAACTAGAGCAACAATACCCATCATGATCTCCCATTGCGTATACGCCGCATGAGGCAGACAAGCAAACATTCTAATTTGGTCAATTCGCAGTGGTCAATCGTCAAGGTGAGCCTGAGGCCAGAGGTCTGAGGTCCAAAAACACCTGGCGCAGTAGGAGTTAATTGACAAAACCTGAGCCAGATCGACCTGCGCTGTCTGACTCGACTCGACTCGACTCGCTTCGACTTGTCTTGGCTTGGCTTGGCTGGGTGGTCCTAGACATGACACTTTAGACATTTTGTCGTTGCCTTGCAAATTGAGCTGAGAGCCGAGAGCTGAGCGCGCCGAGACACAGGGGCGGCGGGGGCGTGCCGTGCACAGCTGGTGCGCAACGTCGTCGTCGCCGTCGCCGTCGTCGCCGTCGCTTGTGTAAATATTTCCTCATTTTATTTGTGGCACACAAAAGAAGGAAAGCAAATGTGCAGGCGGCCTGGTCATATTGTTTTAACACATTAGCAGCGCAATGCAACAAATAATTTCCATAAAATGCTGCCACGCTACGATGCGACGTTGTCGTGCCGGTAAATGGAGCGACGACGACGACGGCGACGGCAACGGCGACGGCGATGGCAATGCTAACTGCGCTGCCAATAGACCTCAAGTCAATTTCAATGCATGAAAGAGATATGTCACAGGAAGAAAATATTAGTCTTTGTCATTAGGCAAAACAAAACAACACAAAACAAAACGCCAACAAGCCTCAACAGCAACAACAACAACAACAACAACAACATAACCAATCCATGCGGCTGGGCCGCAGCTTTGGACGCGGATGCCGCAGGGCCGCAGCTAGAGCCTGTCTCTCTCTCTCTCTCCCTCTCTCCCTCTCTCTCTCTCTCTATCTCTCTCTCCCCCCCTCCCACTCGCTGTGTTTGCCTGATGTTTGCCCACCAACAAAGTTAACACTGGAAATGTCCAAGTGCTGTTGTTGCCACATTCACATGATTTAAGCAGCAACAGCAACAACAACAACAACAACAACAACAACAACAACAACAACAATTCCACACAAAATGTTTCCCATCATAAAAAAGAAGAAAAAACAACAACAACAACAACAGCAACAACAACTTCTTCGTCTTCATCTTCATAAAGAGTCCAAAAGTCCAAAACGAAGAAAAAAGAAAAGCAACGAAAAACGAAAAACAAAAACTAAACCGACTTTAGACAAAGCAAACGAAATTAAAAACGGTTTAAATGCTTTGCTTGTGTAAGCAATTGGCTTGTACACCCCCTTGCCCTTCCCCCTTCCCCCTCCCCTTCACTCACTCCTGCACCGCCCTTGCCATGCGCCCCACCCCAGCCCAGTCACAGTCTGTCACAGCTCGCAGCAGTTGAAGCGCTACGGAAATGCCAGCGCACCGCCACGATGGCTCAGTGGTTCGGTGGTTCGGCGGTTCGAGTCTTTCGGCAACGTTTTTATTTTATTACGTATATGGATTTATGCCTGCTCGATCAGCAGCTGCTTAGGATTTACTACTTGCTGATCTAGATGCCAATAAAAATGACTGGGAAATTATTGGGATTTTTTTGTTTTAGTGGGCGCGGTGCGACAACTCAATGCTAATTGGCATCGTTTGCGATCGTTTGCTGCATGAAAATCGACTCATTAGCGACATGAGACTGCTGGTGGGCGTGGCAGCGTGGGAATCACACGCTGCACAGGCGAAAATAACTGCAATTGCTCTAATCATTTGCAAATTAGTGTGTGTGTGTGCGTTTTTTGGGACTTACCTGTGTAACTCAAGTCTAACGAGGTTTAGGATATGCGCTCGGAATAGGTAATGAGAGATGATATTGCATATTGTAGAGAAATATACTAAATGCATAAATGTACATGTATTTGATGTATACCTATAATTGTATATGTATATCTATAGTGATATACGCATATGTATTTAAGATATTTCACTATAGTTATAGATATACATAGACTGAGCGAGAGATACATATCTGCATATACGTATATCTACATCTGTAGGGAAATATACTAAATACATGCATATGTATTTTATATATACCATATCCCCTGAATATATCTACAATACACATATACATACGTATGTATATGTACTTTGTATATAAGAGAGATCTACTATATTTGATATATACATATGCGATATCAATTCTATATATGAATTTAAGGTATACATACATATGTACATATAATACCTAATATAACTACTATATATCATATATATGTAAGATCTTTTATGTATATCTATTTTATATATTAATATCTTCTACGGTACATTTATACACTCACATCTTATAAGATTATGTCCACTTTTATAATTTCACTGTCGATTCAGTCTTTAGAAGGTTTTCATTCTTGTTGAAATTAACTTTAAAATGATACAGTAAAAAGTCTTATCAAAAATCAATCAAAAAATTGTATATGTACACGGATTACGTGCAGTCCAGAAATGTTATAATTTCATATATAATAAAAAATTAAGAATCGATTTGAAGATATTTGAATTCGCTTACGGCTGTAAATGCCAACAAAAATATGTCGTCTATCAATAGTTTCAAGCTAAAGATCTATCCTCAATAAAAGTATTGAAACAGAAACTGCCGACCGTGATTACGATATAAGTCAGTCAAAGAAAAATCTAGAAAAAGAGCGCAGTCAATGGCTTAAGTCAATCAGGAGTCAATTATATATGTACACTAAATTTCTCTTAATAGGTTCTAAAGTCGAACTATATGAAATATGCTCTAGAGGTTATCAAAAAGCAAAGAGAGGAAATAGTTCTCAGAGCTTGAAAATCTTAAAATTTTTTTTATTAAAATATGTTCTTACATACCACCTGATCCATTGAAGCAGCAAAGCGTGTTTCTCTATTCAGAATTTCTTCTCGTCTGCGCCTTCTTTGCTTCCAGAAACGTAACTGACGGAGTAACTGACATTTACTTTGGCGAGCACGCCAAGTGTTGGGCTCTGGTAGATTAGATTGAGAATCATAGGCTGAGTTTGATTTTTATGCAATATGTATATATAAATTTTTATATATTTATTTTTTATTTTTTGTGGCAGTAAATAAAAATGTTTGAAGAATGAATGGAGTTTCCGGTATGGTAGCCCACATAAATGTCCAGCGGCGCATGGAATGATATCAAACTCCCTTAACTTTCCAATAAATCAATGCTTGGCGTTACATTTAGGTATAAATATGAAGGCATACGTAAGTGAAATATTTGGCTTGATATGATTCTTAGAGTTTCCGAATGTGTGTGACGCAAGCAAAGCGAATTTGCTTCTTGTCACCCGTTTCCATTTGCTTTGGTAACGGAAATGCTTGAGCTCGAAACGTTATCGTGAGGGTTTGCAAATTCTGATGGCATTTCAACAGTTATTGTTGTTACTAAGCTCAGCTAAATGTTGTTTGCCTGCAATACACATATTTCCCAATTTAAATACACATTCACGTGAGTGAAATGGGTGTATTAGTTTTGCAATGCTCATACTTATTTCATTTTTTTTTCTAGATCAAGTCAAACTGATTCCTTGCTGGAATAAACTCTAATGAAATCTGCCATATGGAAAGTGTATTCAACTATTGTAACTCGATTCACTGCGTTACGGAATTACAATCACAGCGAATAGCATGCATTTCCTGTCGTTTAGTGTGTAATGAGTGAATGCTCTGCGATTCGCTAGCTCATTTGTGACATTCTCAGTTAATTATTATGATAATTTCCACGGCTCTGAGTTGTTTTGGCCATAACTGCCAGCCGTTTCGGCTGTGAGCGACTGTTGCGACCTGAAGGCCATCATTGCTTGTTTTTCAGGCATTTATTTGTTTTATTTTTGCTTCATTTGTTTTATTTTTTTTTTTTTGTTCGCTCCGTTTACATTTTTATTTTATTTTTTTCTTCTGTCACAAATATCTTGGGCACGTTTTTGAAGTGCCTGCGAGGCGCCCTTAACCAGCATAAGCAACAACATCATCAACAGCAGCAGCAGCAACAACAACAACAACAACTTTAAGCTTACTGACAGTTAATTTTTCGGAGAAAAACGCCAGAGTTTCTCGCAATTTTATGATCAATTCATTGAATTTTTCGTTGGTTTTTGTTGTTTTTGTTTCTGCGGTGCAAAAAGACGCGGAGAAATCATCAGCACACACGACGAAGGCGACAACAACGGCAACAACAACAACAGCAAAATTAAAATATTGTTGCTGTTTATTAGCTGTGCGAGCTGCAGCAACAACAAGAATAAGTAAACACGTAATGTTCTCTAGTTGGAGTAGATTGTACACTCACTCTTATACTTATACTTATACTTATACTTATACTTATACTTATACTTATACTTATACTTATACTTATACTTATACTTATACTTATACTTATACTTATACTTATACTTATACTTATACTTATACTTATACTTATACTTATGTATACTTATACTTATACTTATACTTATACTTATACTTATACTTATACTTATACTTATACTTATACTTATACTTATACTTATACTTATACTTATACTTATACTTATACTTATACTTATACTTATACTTATACTTATACTTATACTTATACTTATACTTATACTTATACTTATACTTATACTTATACTTATACTTATACTTATACTTATACTTATACTTATACTTATACTTATACTTATACTTATACTTATACTTATACTTATACTTATACTTATACTTATACTTATACTTATACTTATACTTATACTTATACTTATACTTATACTTATACTTATACTTATACTTATACTTATACTTATACTTATACTTATACTTATACTTATACTTATACTTATACTTATACTTATACTTATACTTATACTTATACTTATACTTATACTTATACTTATACTTATACTTATACTTATACTTATACTTATACTTATACTTATACTTATACTTATACTTATACTTATACTTATACTTATACTTGTACTTGTACTTGTACTTGTACTTATACTTGTACTTGTACTTGTACTTGTACTTGTACTTGTACTTATACTTGTACTTATACTTGTACTTATACTTATACTTATACTTATACTTAGACTTATATGCTTATCGGTGCGGGCGCTAGTGCGTGTGTTTATGACATTGTTCGTCTAACGTTCATTGCCTACGTCACGGCTGAGCATGAATTTACGTGGGTGTAGGGCTTATCGCTGACGTAATAACCAGTTGATTTGCACAGTGGGTGAGTGTCAGGGGGAACTGGAGTGGCTGGACCAGGTCTGCTGAGCCACAAAGCAAATACATAAATAAAATAAAGCTATAAATAAATAAAAATTAATGTTAGTGAAAGATGCTTAACATTTTCATTGAGTCAGCAGCAGCAGCAGCTGAGCAACAGCAAGAGCCAGAGCGAGCAGGCGACGATCTTCAGGCCGAGAATGGGCCGGGACTTGGAGCTTGTGACTTGCTTGGGCTTGGCAACCACGAGACGAGAACAACGGCTGAAGTCATATGCCCGCGGCGATTTGTTACGCACAGTGTTACGAACAGCGGTTTTCACGTAAGCGAAATTGCCTTTGGTGCACGGCTCATTAGCATTAGGGTAACGCTATATGGAATTATTATTGGCCAACTAAAACCGAACTGAGACCATAATTCATCTAATTCATAAAGTCTCTTTCAGTTGATTGCGATCGATGGCTTCGGTTGTCCTCGATCAGATCGATCGTGGCAACCACTGTACGCTGCGCCTGCCAGCGTCGTGGAGTCAGAGCTGCAAGAGACGCGGCCTGGTGTCAGCTCCGTCATCCTGTTGATTTGTGTTAAGGAAGCAAGTGCTTATGTCCATGGGAGTGTGAGTGTTGGTGTGTGTTATGAATGACGGCGGACCTACTTAGCCAGGGCGCTGCTGATGCTGCTGCTGATGCGGCTGCTGTTGCTGCTGATGATGATCGGGGGCTTCTTGATGATCATGATGGTGCCGCAGCGCTTAGATGGATGGCCACGAAAATTTATCATCATGCGAGCCAGAAGACAAAGTAGCAGCCAAGCGACCCAAACGGACAACCAACCAACCAACCAAAAAAAAAAAAAAAAAGCGGAGAAAAAAAAAAATATATATACAAATTACACTTTTTTGCTGTAAGTGTTAGATGTTAGTGTGCGGTGTTGCACAAAATGAGTAGACTTCAATAATCCCGTGGCGACGACCGACGTTCTTTATTATCAAAAATCAACTAAAGTACAGTGACATAAATTCTTATATCCAAAGCTAGCCCTAAACCCTGATTATGCTGACATTGCATATTTACGCGAGGCATCGCATTACTTCGGGCAACAACATTGTTGCGCGTTGGAGCCACTGCTGCTGTTGTGCAATATCCGCTGGGAACGGCTACATTCATGCTGACGGCGCGTGATCAATCTGAACATTTATGTTTTGCTGGTCGATTGTGTTAACTCCTCCCCCACTTAGATGAATGACGTCCTCGGCTTTCTTGAAACTGTTAATTAATGTTTGAAGATCACGTTGACGTTTGTTCCTCTGATGTCTTTGATAGAGTTTCATCAAAGCGTAGCAGGAGAGTAAAAGGATGGCCACGGTTAGCCCAGATACTATTGGCCTTCTTACTAGCCCTTCCTCTAGTTGAGCAATATCCCGCAGATTTTTTATGCTTATCTTCTGCAGGTATGGCAGGCTTGGTATCTCTTGGTGGTCTGTTATATTTAAAAGCGCAGATACCGCTGGTCCCGGGGATTTCCTCACGTAGTTTTTTGGTTTTGGTATACGGTGTTGTTTACCTTTATCTTGTCGTCAAAGGTAAGGAGGAACGTCCCTTTTACCATCTGCTCGTTGACTGTAGCTGCTCCGTCGTTGATGATGATTACTCCATCGTCGACTATGGTTAGAGGTTCGAGGTGGCTGGGCCGAGTTGAACAATGTGCGGTGTCCCCTGAGTGTAGCTGTTGAGCGCATGTTGTGTAGGGTGACTTCTTGCAGAACGTTATTGTGAGGGCTGTACTACAATTTCCTATTGATATTACATGATTTCCACAGTCAGCTAAATTGTAGTCTTCGGCGAAATTTATTATGATGCCGTTGTGTTGGACAGGGTATACGGTTAATTTTTTACATACTATGCTAGGCTTAGGATATCTTATAATGAAATGTAGAAAATTTTCGCTTAACAAAACTTTAATTTGAGATACTTCCATTAAGTCAGTAATAGTGATATTTATAGAGTGTTCATTAACAATGTTTTTTAAATCAGTGGAATCCAAAATGGAGGGGTTTACAATTCCAACCTTTGCAAGTGTTACTGATAGTATTAAGGTTTTTAACTCTGAGATAATTATTCTATTTCTTGTTAGCAGCGTTTCATATAAATGCTCTGTGTCTACTTGTTTTACTTTTGTGTTTTTTACTAGGAGGTTTACGGTGTCAGTTAGCTTATTAATTTGTTCCTGCATTTTTGTGTTTATGGTTATCTGCCTATTTTCTGACTCTACAAGTTCATTCTGTGTAAATTTTAGTTTCTCGAAATCATCATGGTCTGGCGTGCCAGCTACGACCTTTAGAACGGTGCCTAGCATATTGATACTCCTAGCATGTCTATGGTGGACATTTACTGTAGCTATTAATGTTTCTATATGTTGTATGTCTGCGTCTAATAACATTCTCATATGTGATCGGGGGAAATGGTTTGCTAATTCTTTCGTATTTTTTACTATTTCTGAGTATAGGGTAAGGTTGGTTGAGTGCTTCAAGTATTGGAAATCCGTCCAAATGGTTACGTATCCGTCCAAGATCGGTATGTAGTCCATGTTAGTATAGTCAGTCAATTTCGCTGTTATCGTTGTAGCAAAAAGAAGTATAGTCCAAATCCTAAAAAGATAAAAAAGGGAATTTAATGTTTTGCCTATCTTAGATTGTCCTTGTGGACCACCCTCCCTTTTATTAAGACTGTTGTCCCCAAGTCTGCGTCAATTTTGCCTTCGTTGTATAGTGGTGTCAGTTTGTTCCCTAAGCGTCTGTTTGTTTTTTCCAAAACTGTGTCGCCTATTTGGAATTGTCTATTGTGTCTTGTTTCGTTTACTCTATTTGTTAGGAGTTGTTGTGCCTTTTGAATTTTATTTCCTATCTCTATTTCGAGTTCTGGGGAGGATGAGTGGATTATATCGATTGGTCGTTTGTCCGTTACTGAGTGAATTGTATTGTTATATTCGATAGTTGCTTGAAGTATCGTTTCAACAGTGTCAGTAATTTTTCTTTGAGCTGTTAGGCATCTTGCAATGTCACCGAGGGTGCTATGGAATCTCTCGACTTGTCCGTTTGATGTACTATGGAGTGGTGGGGCATTTACGATTTGAATGTTATATTGATTGTTTAGCAGAGATTTTATTGTTTCGGACTTTATGGAGGGCTCGTTATCGCAATAGATCGTCTTGGTATGCCGGTAAAAATTTACAAGTTGTAAAATTGCTGATTGTATGTCAATTATTGTCCTTGAAGCGATGGGTTGAACAATTGCAAATTTTGAAAATTTATCTATGCACGTAAGGAAGTATTTTTTATTGGTTGAGTATATGTCTATGTGTAGTATTTCGCCCACATAGGAAGGTATGGGTGTTTCTCCAAGTATTTGTTTTTGTGGGTGACGATTGTACTTAGCTGTTTTACAAATTTTACAATTTGAAACAACTTCGTTCGTTAATTTTGTCATTTTCGGAAAAAAATAGTCTTGTAAAATCTGCTTCACATTTTCTTGGGCTGCTCTGTGAGCCCGATTGTGTTCTGTTGCAATTATTTCTTTCTGTTCGTTTTTATCAAAAATGTCATTTACTATGTACTTTGTATATCGAAATGTTGTTGTTGGAAAAGTTTCTATTAGTTTATGTTGTATGAATGCTAATATTGGTAACTCGCAATGGATTGCATTTACGACATCTTTTTTGACTACATCGCAAACTCTTTTGATTAACGAGTCTCTGTTTGAGAAATGAATTGTATGTCGGATTTTCTTACCAAATAGGATAACTGTACGATCAGAGGCTATATTATTTTCTTCTATTATAATTTGGTTTTGGAAACAGTTGATTGGTTTGTCTGTTGTGTCTATGGTGTATGTGAGCGATATTTCGCTGTGAATTGTGGCTCTGTCTGACTGTACATCGTCCTCTAGGGCATGAATATTATGCCGTGACAGTGCGTCCGCAACGTAGTTCTCCTTCCCTGGCTTGTAATAGATGTTTGCGTTATATTCATCTATAAAAGCTTTCCAACGCCTGATTTTTGCGTTCGGGTTTCGGTCGGATACTGCAAACGTCAGAGGCTGATGGTCCGTAAAGATATTTAAATTTTTTACCCCATATAGATAATTTCGGAGGTTTTTTAAAGCCCAAACTATTGCAAGTAGTTCCCTCTCATTTGTTGCAAAGATAAGCTCTCTATCCTTTAATGTTCTTGATATCATGGTGATTGGTTTTCCACCTTGTGACAGAACTGCCCCAAGACCGGAGGATGAAGCGTCCGTTGTTAAATCAAACGGCTTCTTGTAGTCAGGGTAGAGCAACATTACATTTTCGGATGCAAGAACCTCTTTTAGCTTCTCGAATGCCGCATGTTGACTCTCGTCAAATTTTACTGGAATTTTTTTGGATTGTCCGGCGCTCACTTTGCCATTTTGGCCTTTTAAGATGTCGCTTATAGGTTTTGCTATAGACGCGAAGTCCTTGATGAAACACCTATAGTAGCTTGCCAACCCAAGGAATGATCTGACGTTAAACAAAGTTGTTGGTACTTCATAGTTACGAATCGCTTCAACTTTACTTGGACATGTCTTTATACCATTACTTGAGACTACGAAACCTAGGTATTCTACACTCTCTTTGAAAAAGTGCGACTTTTCTGGTGAAACTCTCATGTTGGCCTCGTATAGTTTATCTAGGACCCAGGCGATATGCTTGACATGGCTTTCCATATTTTCAGAAAAAATGATTACGTCGTCTACGTAAACATAACAAGATTTTCCAATTTGCTCTCTGAGCACATCGTCAATGGCTCTCTGAAAAATACTAGGTGCATTTTTCAAGCCAAAAGGGAGCCTGCAGAACTCATACTTTCCGCTTCCTACAGAAAAGGCTGTTTTTTCTCTATCTTTTTCGGCAAGTAAAATCTGGTGGAATCCGGATTTTAAATCTAGTGTTGTAAAGTACTTTGCTGTGCCTAAGTTGGATAAAATGGAGGCTATATTGGGAATGGGGTATTTGTCATCTATTGTCTTTTTGTTTAGTTTTCTGAAGTCTATAACTAAACGTTTCTTTTTTCTTCCCTGCTCGTCGGTACCTTTTTTATCTACAACCCACACGGGGTTGTTGTATGGTGACTGGGACGGACGTATTATACCGTTTTCTAACAGATCTTGAGTTTCTGTGTTTACGAATTCTGATACGCCCATTGGGTATGGATATAATTTTGAATAAATGGGATTCTCGTCCTCTGTTCTAATAGTTGCAATGACATTTGTATTATACGGAAGCGCTTCATTTGGTTCCGCAAATACTCCTGCTCGGGCTTTGAGCATTGTTTGAAATTCCGTTGTTATAGCCTGAGGGGCTTCTATTTCTTTGACACTTGTGAAATTTACGGCTGGGCATTTTAGAAAGTTAATGGTCTCAGAACCATAGTTTGTTGTTAGTTTCTTATTTTTGAAGTCTAATAAAACGTTGGTTTGGTTTAGTAGGTCAAGTCCGATTATACCATCGAATGTCGTGAGGTTTGGTAATAAGAAAAATGTTGTCTTGGTATTAAAAAGGTGCATTATGCATTTCTTGTCAACTACGTTGTGGCCATGGATTGATTTTAATCGAAAGGGTTTTTCTACCGGCGTAATATTTTTTAGTTCTTTTAATGGTCTCACGTAATTCTTTGAGGCTCCGGTATCTATTAGCAACTTTATGGTTTTCCCTGCTATCGTTCTCTCTATGAACGGGAGCAGGGATTTATTCCTAAAAAATTGACCTGGTCGTATTCGTCCAATTCATTGTCAACGTCTTCTGTCTCGGTTTCTGCGATCGCTTGGTATTCGCTATTGTCCTGCTCGTATTCTGTATCTTCTGTTCCTAGGTGGTTAACTCTTTGCTGTTTCGGTCCTGTGAACCGTGCGCTACCGCTGTTTGGTCGTTTGTTTGCCTGTCCCTGGTTATTGTAGTTTTCGTATTGAGTGTGTCGTTGTTGATTTGGCCACTGAGTCTGTTTCGAGAAGGTCGCGTTTTGTTGGTGTTGCGTAGCCTGTCTGAAGCGAGAAGATGAGTCAACGTCCATTGGTTCTACCTGTTCTTGTCGTGGTGAGAATTCTGGTCTTTTGTAGTGTGGGCTTTTTCCTGGTTGGTTGTGTTTTGGGTCTTGAGCTAGAGTCTTGTCTCTGACTTGCTGTCTTTGTTCGATCTTCTGCGCTTTTTCTTCTATACTGCGGGCGAAATTTGTGGCGAACATATAACGTTCATGATTTGACTCAACTTCTTGAGCCAATGCCAATGCAGAGGGAAGATCAATTGGTCTAGCTGAGAATAGGACATCACTTAAGGCCTTCCTGGTTCCTGAGATGAATACTCGCAGGGCGTCTGCTCTATATTTCTCATTTAGCGAAGAGGCAACGGTGGTGTCGTAGGTCATGATTGTCTTATTTATAAGTAAAGTCAGTTTCTTTTCTACCTCTTCGTAGTACTGCAGTAGTGTCAAATTTCCTTGGCGGAGTGTTGACATCTCCTGTTCAATTAAGTATATCGGTCGTTTGTCGGAGTACGTGAAATCTAACCGATTTATAATGGCCTTAAAATTTAGAGGAGTGTCGAAAGAAGAGAGTACCATATCAGCAGCGTTCTTAATTTTGTTTCTTAATATTCCCAAAGCTTGATAATGCTTTGAGCTACCATCGTATTTCTCATATACCTTGTATGCGATATGCGCAGCCTTTCTCCAAGATACATAAGTTTCGCTTTTTCCTTCAAAGTCCGGGAGGGACTTCATGATGTCAAGGGTTTCGTTGCAAATAACACCTATTTTGATTTCTGCCTCCTTGAAAGTTTCTACCTCGGGTGCGCTAACCTGTACTGAATTTATACGTTGTTCAATTTCGTTTAATTTTCTATCAAAGCTATCTTTTTGAGCAGCTAAAGCGCTTGCGACTGCGCCTTCTACTATAGCTTTTAATTGATCTGAATTCAAAGCCATTTTTAAATTTTCTGTGTTGTAAATTTTTCGAAAATTTGTTATTAAATCTTGTATTTCACTATCACTCATAGGGCAAGTAAAGACAGGGAATTTTGCGTGCTGCGTTTTTTGTTATTAATAATTAATATTTAAAGGTTGAAATTGTATTTTTATTTGTTTTTACTCCTTAATTTCTTTTTTTGCAATGAACACTCTACTCACATGTTCTTATATTATGTTAGTAGACTGTATGTTGTGTGTTTCTTCGCTGATGAGCCGCTTCGTGGTGGGTGTCTTCGCTGCGTACTGTTTCGTCTAATGCTGCTTTCTTTTTTCTTTTTTCGTTTTGGTTATGCGTTTTAGTTGTCTTGCTGTTTTTTTTTGCACTTGTGGGGTATTTATCTCACTGAATGCTTGTTTTAATCGAAGTTTTAATTTCGTTTTTTTTTTTTTTTTTTTTTTTTTTTTTTTTTTTTTTTTTTTTTTTTTTTTTTTTTTTTTTTTTGTTTTTGGGTTCGTTTCGGTTGGGCGCCAATTACACTTTTTTGCTGTAAGTGTTAGATGTTAGTGTGCGGTGTTGCACAAAATGAGTAGACTTCAATAATCCCGTGGCGACGACCGACGTTCTTTATTATCAAAAATCAACTAAAGTACAGTGACATAAATTCTTATATCCAAAGCTAGCCCTAAACCCTGATTATGCTGACATTGCATATTTACGCGAGGCATCGCATTACTTCGGGCAACAACATTGTTGCGCGTTGGAGCCACTGCTGCTGTTGTGCAATATCCGCTGGGAACGGCTACATTCATGCTGACGGCGCGTGATCAATCTGAACATTTATGTTTTGCTGGTCGATTGTGTTAACTTACATATATATACATATATTCATGGCGCATGCGCAAGGATCTAAAAGAGCTGAGCTAAGGCCTCAGTCTCAGTCGTGGTCCACAATTAAAATGTGTGTGCAGAGAGGAGATGCGGATGCTTCACTATTTGGGCTCTGCGGCTCAGTTGCCGTTGCCGTTGCCGTCGAAGTTAGCGGCTGTTGCGGCTCGTTTCGAGTGTTGAAAAGTAAGGAAGCTTTAACAAATTACCGCCCAGTTACCGGCACAACGAGATGTTTATAAAAGTTGTAAAAATTTGCCAAGCCAACACCAACACCGGCCGGCTGGACGGACAGCCAGACAGACAGCCAGCCGGCCAGTCCCAGCCATGGCCCAAAACTGCAGACATACATCTCCATGTCGGCTGCTGTGCCTAGCGGCACAACTCGGGCGCACAGAGCGTCAGATCGAGAGCAGGAAGTGAGCAGGGGCACTCGGGGAACGGAGGGCGGAGACTACAGAGACGAACGGCGGCTGGCATTAAAGGAGCTGGCAGGCTCTGCACTTGGCGCAGGCGCATCGCAGTGCCAGACAATGCCAGCCACTGCCACTGGCCAAGACTCGGACTCTGAGACTGAGCTGAGGCTCGGCCCGGATCGGGCAGCATCGCTTGCTTGCCTGGCTTGCCTTATAAAGTGAGCGCTGAGCGTCGAGCAAAGTTACTCATGTCATGACAGCAAACGAGCAAGCAGCAAACTTATGACTGAGTAATTGCTGGTGATATTTATGCGACGAAGCGTCCGAGGATGTGACGGTGCAGCACTGCCACTACCACCAGCATCAGCACCACCAACAGCAGCAGCAGCGGCAGCAGCAGCAGCGGCAGCGGCAGCAGCAGCAGCGGCAACGGCAGCGGTGACGGAAACTGCTGCAGCAGTATCTTTTGCAGTGCTTTCTGCTTATTATCGCTTGCCCCACACAGCATTCGTTGGGGCATATTGATTGGCCCCATCTCTCGATGGTATTTAATTTATATTTAATGTTAAGTGTTTCGGTATGTAAATAATTTGTTTATTGAATATGCATATGTATATATTACGTATGTTTTCTCCTCTCTCTCTCTCTCTCTCTCTCTCTCTCGCCATCTATCAATTTGAAGAATATTTTCTTGATTTTCATTCCACCTGCATTCTATATCCATCTGCAAAGCCGTGGGTTACTGATCCAGGTAATATTCATATGCAGATACCGTGGACACGATTATATATCTCTACTCATTAATTGCTCCACATTATAGATCGAAAAAAGGCCTGAAGGAACGGTATTTTTTAAATTAATAGTAGTATTACTGTACACATTTAACTATTCAGAGTTATCTGGCTGGAAGTATTCGATATCCTTTATTTGATATTTCTTTATTTTATATCTACTTTGTCATTCTAATTTTATAATTGTTATATACATATTAATAATAGTTTTCATAATTGATGTGACAATTGTATGAAATTGTATACAAGATCACTGCCTAAAACAGTGTATAACAACACATATAAAAATATATTTTAATCTATAGAACTGCATAAGAAATATATAACAGTATATAGCAAAATATCAGTATTTAACAGCATATAACGAGTATCGTAATAGATATCAGTATATATCACATATAACATCATATTTCAGAATGTAGCACAGTATAACAGATAGAATATTATGGTATGATAAATAACAGAATATGAAAGTATATTCACAAAAGAATAACAGTATAACAGTATAGTGGTATAACAGTATAACAATATAATGGTATAACAGTATAACAGTATAATGGTATAACAGTATAACAGTATAATAGTATAGCAGTATATGCCCTATGACAGTATGCCAGTACAACTCTGTGACAGTATATTAGTATAACAGTATAACAGAATAACAGTATAACAGTATATAGATTGTTAAATATATGTATATACATATATAGCAAAATCTGGTGTATATATATATGTACATACGTCTATATTATTACTGTGTAAATCTGTATTTATCAGTATAAGTATAAGTCTAAAAGTCGTTTTAATTCAATCTGGTAATTTATAATTTATTAAAACAATTGCCTGATTTAAGCAAGTAATAATAATTAATATAATACATATGCACATATTTCATATTTATAAATGAAATAAGTATAACAAATATATATATAATTGATAATTCAAGGTAGATATAGATATATGTATATATGAATTGTATATATTTATTTCTCATATGCATATAATGAATAGATTTCATATTTCTTGTAGCTTTCTTGTAGGTGATTTCGAGATTCGTTTTGGGCCTGTAATATGCTTACACTCAACATATGCTCGCAGCGCTGTGGCGCACACACACACACACACGCACAACAGTTAACATACATGCGTGTGCGTGTCGTTCGTTTGTTTTAGTGATAGTTGTTGTTGTTGTTGCTGCTGCTGCTGCTGCTGCTGCTGCTGCTGCTGCTCGCATAACATCACATACTACAAAACAGTGTGTTTGCTGTCTTTTGGAATGTAAATCATTCGCTAAGTACGCTTGATTTAGGCGACCATCACACTACATTCTTCGACCGAGTCATGCACCGAGCTGAGTTTCGCATGGAGATGGAGATGGAGTTGGAGTTGGAGTCAAAGCAGTGGAGTTGCAGTTGGAGTTGGAGTTGTGGAGTCTTGGCCAGTAACTGGCATACTGACAGATGGCTACGCTCGTATGTCTCGGCCGACCGAGCGACTATCCGACCGTCCGACCGACCGATCGACCGTCTGCATATGCTTGGATGTTACAATGCAGATACATGAGAGTACTTTCGAAGCGAGCGACGGTGACGGCAATGATGACGATGTTGACGAGACTCTGGCCTGACGACGAAAGCAATACGCCATACATAACTCATCGCACATAATGAGACTGCAATAATTCACTTGCTCTGCATGCTCGTGATCCTCGCGGCGGCCAGTGCATATAAAGACACAAGCCAGCCGAGGCACTGTTATAACAACAACAGCAACAACAGCAACAGTAACAACAACAACAACAACAAACCTGACCAAGACGTTGGCCAAGACCAAGAGCGAAACCACAGCACTTGGATTCTCCACGATCGTCCGCAGTTGGAAATCTTCATGCACTCCTAGTTTTCTGTAATTAAGTGTAATGAGCGTAATTGCTAATGTGTGTGGAGCGCACGCTGCCGCAGAGATCTTCAGCCTACTGGATGCTGTCTACTGGCTGGAGCTGCAGCTGTATGTGTGTATGTGTGTGTGTGTGCGATTGCGTTAGCGATTTAGTTATAGCCTCGTTCACTTTGCAAGCTGCAGTTGGTCTTGATCTTGGCTTGGTCCGGACTGGCTTTGGCTTTGGCTTTGGCTTTCGGCATTGGTATTGGTATTCGGTATTGGTATTGGTATTGGTATTGCCATTGGTATTGGCTCGACTTCGTTTAATTTCGCTTGGTCTGGCACGGCCCGTCCCGGCTTCACCTCACCTCACCTCACTTCACTTCAGTTCGGCCGGCTTGGCTTGGCTTGCCTTCGCTTGGCCTAGCCTAGCCTGGCCTGGCTTCGTGTGCTCAACAAGTGAAATTAAAATGTATGACAAAGTGCGTGCAATAATTCGTGCAAGTTTAATGAGTCTCCGCAATGTGGACATTTGTCGTCGTCTAATTGTACTAGATATGGATATTTTAATTGAATGAGAACGATGTCTTATTAGATGCGGGCAATTAGTCTATTTGTGCCTTGTCCGACAGACAGCGTCCACATTGGACAGACTCTCGCCACACTTGGTCTTGGCCGCTTCACGTGGCTGCCCATAATATTTGTTTACCAAATTGCGGCCAATGCGGCCGAGCATATGGCCAATTGCAGCATCCCATCAACCTTAAGTAATGACAATAAAATGGGTATAATACCATTATCTATATATTATATAGCTACATAACAGAGACTATTCTAAATGGAGCCCAATTATAATCAAATTTAACTGAATTTCAGCTCAGTTCAGTTCAGCTTGATAATTACAATATTTTATTCAAGCTGTTATCAATTTATGATAATTCATATTGTTAATTTTTTGGTTGTCTATTTTTTAATATAATGAAGAAAAACATATAGTTTATAATTTGATTTAGTTACGAAACACGGATGATAGTTTTTTCCTTGTTTTTTATTATTAAAATGATAAATGTAAAAAAATCATAAAATTAAAAAGCTAAACATTATGCATATTTTATAGATTTATATTTAATACATAGCCAAAAAAAAAGATTAATAATAATCTTATATGAAACAAATTCATTCCTCTTCATTTGTAATTTATTTATAATATACAAAAATAAATAAAATCACTCAAAACAATATTAAATGACATTTAAAAATAAATAAACTCTTTTTAAAAATATACAAAAATTGAAATGTGCAAAAATTATTTTAAAAAATATTAAAATCAAAAGCTTTCGAAAACATCATATTTTATATAATAATAACGTATGAATTAAAATTCATTTAAAATGTAAAACTAATAAGTACAAATTAAAATAATAATATAATTAAACAAATTAAAATACAAATAAAATAATATTAATATAAAAAAAAAAATATTAATAAGTGAAATAAAATTAAAAATAATATTAATAAGTAAGTTTTCTAAATATTTAAACCATTTTTGTGAATAACGAAATATTGTTGTAAAACTAAAAATAATAAATAATAGAATTAAGTTCAATATAAAATGTAAAACTAATATAAAAAAAATAAAAATAATTAAAATTAAATTAAATTAATATAAAACACAAATTGTATACAAAAACGTCGTTAAAAAAAAGTTGTAATAAATGTATCAAAACCGCTAAAATTAAAAATATATATACATATTTTCATAAATAAATATAATATAAATATTTAATAAATATAATATAAATGAATAATAATAAAAAGAGAAATTCATTAAAATAAATAGGATTACATTAGTTTAAAATGATAAATACATTTATTATGCATATTATTATATATAATGTCTATATAAGAAAAAATTTTTTTTTATGTAATTTTAACAGTCTGCCATAGATCATATCACGCAGATTCGTAGCTGATTGCCGAGTCGACTTGCAGCGATCATTTCATGGCCATATAACATTGTCATCCTTGCACTTGCACTTGCCACTTGCCACTTGATGCCCATTTAGGGGTCGGTCTAGTGCGGCTTGAGCAGCGCGCGATAGTTTATTGAACTGCACAGGACTCGCGTCCGGCTCAGCGGACAGACGGACAGACGGACAGTGCGACAGGGGCTGGTTAACAAGCTAACAAGATCATTGGATAACAACACATTCCAGAGTCCGGCCAGCGACTCGCTTCGACTCGCTCCGATTGACCCAATGCAAATGTGAAATATCTGTTTCGTATATTTGTGCATTGCAATTGTTTGTCAAGTTGTTCGCACGTTCCCCTCGCCAGGCGAGGCCGGGCGAAAGGATTGTGTCAATGTTTGTGCAGCCACTTGTGAGGCACGTTCTGTATCGCTGAGACGCTCGCGATCCTCTAAGTCGACCCATTGACTGATCGCTTCAATGGGTTTGTTTGACCGATTGGCTTGCTGTTTGCACTGGCTCTGACTCGGGCTCTGACTCGGGCTCTGACTCGGGCTCTGACTCTTGTTTGGTCGATGCAAAGTTGTGATAAGGCGGCTCACGAAAGGATGTCGAGGGCGCACGTTCATCAATTCTCATGCATTGATTTCCTGTGCGCATCTTAAATATGACACAAACACACAAAACATAAATATCAATACACAAATCCCAGATGCAAAGTTCGGCTTTGGTTCACAGGCCGAGCCGGGCCAGCCAAGCCGTTGCCATCTCGATCGGGTCGTCGTCGTTGGCCAGACACTGGCGCCAACCTGGCCATTAATTATAACAATTCCTTGCATTGTCATACACACACACACACACACACACAGAGAGAGAGAGAGAAACACTCACACACTCACGCACTCATACGCACACGTACAAGTCGAAAATTTATAGGTGCTCGGGTCGGGCATTCTTCACCTGGGTGGTGGGCAATTTATTTCACCTTTTGAAGCGCTTGAGCTGCACACGGCAATTGCACAACAACAGCTAACTGACAAAAGCAAAGCCAAACACCAACAACAACAACAAGAGGAACAAGAATTCGCTGTGCTGCCGCAAAAGGTCAAGGGTATGCTTCGGTCTGACCCTGTCGCATTCATTGACAATTAAAAACATTTTTCTGGTATTGATCACTTTATTGTCCAGTTGTCGAACAGGACAGCTGTCGCAGGCCCTCTTTGTCTCTCTCTCTCTATCTGTCTCTCGCTCTCACTCTCCCTCTCATGCTCAGCTGAATTAAATACAATTGTCGTGTTATGGAATTTGAAGTGGGCGCGTCACCTTTGATCTTTGGCTGAGTCCACTCGAAATTCTTTCATAATTTTTGTCACTTTATGTTGCTGCCAAAATTGCTAGGACAATGGACTGAGCCAGGGGCAGGGGCAGGGGCCGGTGCCGGGGCAGGGGCAGCATTTACTATTGTTTTGCAATTGAAGCCACCTTTTACCCTGATTAAGCGGAAAGCCCGGACACAATAACCAATACGCCCCGACAGATTCGCATTGTTAACGGCGCATAATTTATATGGGCCGCGGCGACAAGCTGGCGGCCCAATCGCCAGCCCGACAGAGGCACAAGGCCCTCAACGTGGCCCAGTCCCAAGACCCGGCCAAAAGGCGTGCAAATTTCACACCAGACCAAAATCAATGAAGCTGCAATAGCAGTATCTATATCTATATCTATATCTATATCTATATCTATATCTATATCTATATCTATATCTATATCTATATCTATATCTATATCTATATCTATATCTATATCTATATCTATATCTATATCTATATCTATATCTATATCTATATCTATATCTATATCTATATCTATATCTATATCTTATATCTATATCTATATCTATATCTATATCTATATCTATATCTATATCTATATCTATATCTATATCTATATCTATATCTATATCTATATCTATATCTATATCTATATCTATATCTATATCTATATCTATATCTATATCTATATCTATATCTATATCTATATCTATATCTATATCTATATCTATATCTATATCTATATCTATATCTATATCTATATCTATATCTATATCTATATCTATATCTATATCTATATCTATATCTATATCTATATCTATATCTATATCTATATCTATATCTATATCTATATCTATATCTATATCTATATCTATATCTATATCTATATCTATATCTATATCTATATATATCTATATCTATATCTATATCTATATCTATATCTATATCTATATCTATATCTATATCTATATCTATATCTATATCTATATCTATATCTATATCTATATCTATATCTATATCTATATCTATCTATATCTATATCTATATCTATATCTATATCTATATCTATATCTATATCTATATCTATATCTATATCTATATCTATATCTATATCTATATCTATATCTATCTCTGCTAATTAGCTTGCAGCCCTGAAGCTGAACACCTTGTCACAGTTTTAAGATGTTGTCAGCATTTGTGCTCGCTCTCACTCAGCTCGATCTCAGTTGACATCGCACACATCGCTCTACATATATGTATATACATATATGTATGTGTATCTATATAGATCGGACAAGTGCGCGCAAATAGAGCTGTGTTTCGAATGCTGAATCTTTGATTTGATTGCTTCACAGCTGCGGAGATGAGTTTGATTCTGTGAAAGAGGAAACTGCTGAGGCTGCATATGAATCGAGAGATTTCTTCACCTATTCCCATGGCATTCGAGCAGTGTCAAGAGCTGAGGCAGCGCTTTGGTGTCGTGAGATTATTAGAGATAGAAATAGGAAAAAAATATTAATAAAAATCGCAAACCCGACATAAAACAATAACGTTTTGCAATTTATTTTACACAGGCTAAACAAAAATGGAAATATATAAAAAAAAAAACCTCTACGGGATTTTCTTTACGATGGGAAAGGGGTCTCGGCTTCTATGGAGTCCAATGGCTGGGATGCATTTTGGTTTGATGTTTGTTGTGTGTGTGAGTGAGTGTGTGTTTTGGGATTTCCTTTGGGCCTTTTGTATTACTTGGCTGGCTTAGTCGCGCATTTAAGGCCCATAAATGTAACGCCATTATCTATAAATCTGCAGCGGAAAACATAACTCAAAAATAACAAAACAAGCTAACACAAAACATAAACGAAATAAGATATTTTTAATTAATTGTCACTGGAAAAAAAAAAAAAAAACAAAAAATACAACTACACAATTTTATGAGAAGCTGCACGTGACCGACGGCAAAAACAGCAACAGAAGGAAACAAAATGAAAAAAACAAAAACAAAAACTGAAAAAATATAAACTAAAAAAGAGACCAAATAAACATTTAGATTAAATCTGTTTCAGTCGCTGTGCCAGACCCAGGGCGCAAGTTCATTGAGGAACACACAGAGTCACATATGTTCGACACTCACACACACACACATATGCGTATCAGAAATGGGCCTAGTACCTAGTACCAAAGAGTGGAGACAACAATTTAGACATTTCTCATAGAAAGACATAATTTTCAATTTAATAAAGGCCATCGCATAAATACGCTCGTAAAAACCTATCAAAACTTAAGATAGATGAGCACTACGTGCACTTGCTGGAAAGTCCATTAAAAGAGAACGCGGCGCTACGGCCAGCCAAAGGGTTGTTGCTGCGCAAAAGAGACGGCGATAGGCGGGTGCAACTGCAATAGCCCGCGGGCCGTGCCAGGTGGGAGGGAGACAAAGCAGAGTCACACATATATGTGTATGTGTATGTGTATGTAAGTGTGTGTGCTGCTGTTTCTTTTTTTTTGTTTTTTTTTGGTGAATGGTGCGCCGACTGCGCATAGTTGCATGTCTCCTCTACACGGCGGCAAGAGGCTGCATCGGGGTCACAATAAAATCAAAATTGATAAGCATCTTTAGTGTCCCAGGGGCACTGAGATGATCGCTCCGTGGTTTGGCATGCCACGGCACTGTTCTGGCCATGATCTTGGCGGTGACTGCAGTCGCTGCTGCTGCCGCTGCTGCTGCATATTAAATTGTTGAATCAGTCACTGAGAATTCAAGAGAGACAAATCGGAGCACGTACACAGCGTCCGAAATTAATGACAATTGCTGATTGTGTGAGATAAACGGACGAGGCGCAGGGCAATTGGTGGAAACCGCGACAAACTCACACACACACACACACACGCACACACACACACGCTCAGACAGTGAGAGCGAGAGAGAGAAGCTGAAAGACATTAGTAACACACAAAAGGAAGCCCCGAACACATCGAAAACCTCAGATTTTGACCATGGACCCCGAACCGAGTCCAAGTCCAGGGTGTGCGTAGATTCCTCTGCTTTGATAAGACCAAAAAAAAAAAACAAAAAACCAAAAATATGCCGCACCAACACCAACAACACCAACAAAATTGTCGCTGAGTTGATGTCGTAAAAAGGTTGAGAAGGAACCCAACCACAACAACAACAACAACAATAGCAGCAGCAACAATCAGAACAACAACAACAACAACAGCAAACAGATCAGCGCAATGCGTCTGTGGTATTATTATATGGCTCATAAAATATTTGTACAAGTCTATAAATGCCGCGTAATTTACTTCTGGCTTCAATTAAAAGGAAACTCCAACAATTCGAAATTGAATTGTTGCGGTATTTTATACACATGTACATGAGTGTGTGTGTGTGTGTGTAATGCAATACCCTGTGTATGTGGGCCCAGAGGTTGTATTGGCTATTACATGTTGATTTAGAATAGCATTCATTTTATTTTATTTATCAATTTAACTTAGATTAATTGTTCTCCTTTAGCTTGCAGATTTTTTGTTCTCCCTTTTCTTATATTATTTGTTTTCGATTTGATGTGTGTTTATATTTTATGTTTAATTATTATAGAAATTAATTTTGTATTACTTGATTGTTTTTCTGATTTTATATTTTGAAAATATAATATAAAAATATTTATATGATTTACTATTTTAAAAATATATTATTATTGTATATGTTTTTGTTTTATTATATTTGTTTTTTTTTATTATTATTTATATTTTATTAATTTTGTAATATCTGGAATAATCTTTTATTTTAATTTTTATATACCTCTTTTAATTTTTATATGTTATTTCTTCACTTAATAGTATTTAATCAATACGTTTCAACTTTCTTATTTAGTTTTTTCTTTTATTTTTTTATATTTGTTTTACTTTTACATAGATTCATTATATTTTAAGTTTATATGCCATAATATTTTTAATTCATATTATTATTAATGCGTTTTATTTCAATATTTTTATTTACATTTTATTATTTGTTTATTTTTACAATTATTAAAATAATTTATTATTTACGAATAAATTTCTTTTTATAGCCGTATGTGTATATAATAATAATTAATTATTATAAATATTATTTTTTGTTTGAATAGATATTTTTAATGTTTTGCTTTCATACCCTGAACCCATTGATTATTATTCATTGTTTATGATTTACTATTTATTTTTAATTTATTTCATTATTAATAGTTTTTGTTATTACGAATAGTAATTTATTATTTACTAATTATGTTCTTTTTCAAGAATCATTATAACACGTTTTTTTTTCTTTAATTATTATTATTATTATTTCAGATTTATTATTAACATATTTATTTATATAGTAAATTACTTTTCTATTTATTTATATCACTCTTTTGTTATATTCTTACTCTTTATTTGTATTTTTTTTGTTATTCTCTTTACAGGGTATCTCTTGGGTCTACACAGTAGCGCATATTTCAGCCAGATCTCACGTTGTCTGTCATTCTTTCAAGTCGATTGCAATTGGGCTAACGCCGCGTATGCGCAATGCAGCTGCTGTAGGAATGAATCTTTCGGCTTTGCAACGTTTGGATAAAGTGGATTAAAACATTCTTGTCATTGAATTCGGAACTGTGTTAGATATTACTTATTCCAGCGGTATATGCAGGTACACATATGTTCACATGCATATGTATTTATGGAGCAGACACTTGATAAGGGCAGAACTCGAGCGAGGACTCACCTGTTGACCTGGACCACGCCTCCTTACGCCTGTTAATTACTTTTGAATGGAGTCCAACTCAATTCATTCGTATACCATAAATAAAAAGCTCGAAATTCTTCAGGGTTTACTTAAGATTTATTGTACAATATAATAAAGATGAAGGTGGGAAATGGGAAAGTATGCTTTCTAGTGTTTTAGATAAACAGAGTAAGGAAACAGTAAGTACATGTAAACATATTATGTGTGTATGTGTATGTGTGTGTGTGTGTCTGTCTGTCTGTTTGTGTATGTGTGTATATAATCTATTTATGATTACGTTTGGCGAGATACTTGATTAACGTTATTAGACTACATATGCAATGTGGGATGGGCTGGGGTCGACCAACCCAACTATCAGCTATTATCACAGTATCGTAATACAAGGCAAAAGTCGTGGTAACATTGAAAATACTTTGGACTTAGAGCTAAGCGAATGTCTCCATTGGAATACATGAGGAATGTTTTGCAAATAAATAATACGGTGAGGTTTTATGCTAAACGAAAAAAAAAAGATAAAATAAAATAAAATAAACGAAACAGAAATCCATAGAAATTTCGAATATACATATATGTGTATGCATATAAATAATAATGATAGATAATAAATATAATAATAATAACTTAGGCCAATTAGGATTCGGGTTCGGTTCGGATTCGGATTCGGATTCGGATTCGAATGTCATAGCCGTCTTTGAGAATGAGTTTCAGTGCATGAAATCAACTGTGGGGTCGGAGTCGGATGCATGTCGGATGGATGGCTCAGTTCAGTTGGAATTCGAAATGGAGCTATGCTGATATAACTGCTAACTAAATCTTAATTCTTAGGCAGAGGGGCCGCTAGCCGGCCGGTGGCTGTGTGTTTGTCTTGTTTGCTTTAGTCGCCTTGCAATTCCGCTTGGATTGCTTGGCCAGCAGCTTTGTCATGTGCTTCAGGTACTGAATGTACTGGTACTTGACGAATCGCAGATCCAGGCTATTCGGCTCTCTGGGCCTCTCCGTTGGCTGGCCGTGGGCGGCCAGCACCGCCCGTCGGTGCAGCTCCACCAGCGGCGTCTTCAGATTCCGGAGCTTCCTCTCCATCGGCACACGCTTCACCGTCCGCAGCGGCCTGTGGTTGGGCGCATGGAGGCGGCTGCTGTTGTAGGCCTCCTCAAAGTTGCAGAGCACGAGGCGGGCGCTGTTGCGCAGGCGCAGCAGCTCGGCCGAGAGCACGCTCTGCTTCTGCAGGTTGTCCAGGTCCCAGTGCAGCTGGGCGTGCCGCAGATAGCTGAATGCGGCCACGTAGAACTGCAGATCGTGATGTGCGTGCCGCAGTGACAGCTGCAAGAAAACGAACGGAAAGCACAGAGAATTTCATTAGTTGAGTGCGTTTGGGAAAGCGCCGAGGAGCCGGTTCGAAAGCGCAACTATTTGCTGCCTGGATTGGTGGATCTGGTGTGGCATAGATCGCACCGATATCCGTTTTGATAGCGCAACGGGGCGGTGTAATCACAAGGCTCGCGGCCCAACCGGTTTCGTTCTGGCCCGCTAACCGGTTGCCAACCGTTAAGCAGCCGCCCTCGGCCACGCCCCGTGCCCGTGCCCGGGCCATGTGCGCGCAGGTTGATTGAACTCGCTGGCTGATTAATAATCAAAATCAATCATACGACACGTTGCCTGAAAGTGAAAATCAACCGATTCGCCCATACACAAATTCGCTCGCCTATTCGCCCCGTACGCCCATCGCCCTGTCTCGCTCACTCTCGCGCTAACTGCGCTTGATTGTGCTTTCGGTTTCGCAACGTATCTCACGTCCGCGTGCTTGTGACGTCGCGTCGCGTCGCGTCGCATCGTTTGTCGTTCGTTCGTCGTCGTCGTCGTCGTCGTCGTTCGTTTGCTCGTTCGTTCGTTTGCTCGTTGTTGTTGTTGTTGGTGTTGTTGTCGGTCGTCATTTGTTTTCATTCATGCCGCTGCTGGGGGAATCCACGGCGCGCTCATTCGCATGATTCACGCGCTCGAGCGCGCGTTCCATGTCGCTCTCGCTCTATCGTTCTATCTGTGTGGCCTCTCTCTCCCTCTCTCTCTCTCTCTCGCCCGCTCGCTCTCTACGTTTATCAGCTCTGCCCGGCGCACCCTTGCACCCGCGCCCTGCAGCGCCCCACTGACTCAGATATGTGCGAAATGTTGGCTTTTCTGTGACGTCAAAAGGCCGCGTGAGCTGAAAGTTCTTGGGAAAAGTGTGCACCCTAGCTCCTATTGCTGTTGCTGTTGTTGTATGATTTGGGATTTGCGCAAGCCACACTCATGGGAAATGCTAGCAGTGTGCGTCTATAGGGCAGTTTATAAATAGCCACGCTTAGCTGTCAGAGCCCCACTCCCACGTTTCCTGGGTCGTCATCGATATTACAAGAATAACATCAACACCTCATCGTCGTCTGAGTGAGTGTGTGAGTGTGTGAGTGTGAGTGTGAGTGTGTGACTGCTAGAGTACTTCACAATCAACATCATTATAATCGGTTAGCAAATCACATCAGTTGCGGAACTCTGGCCAAAACCCTAACGATTTCACTATGAGCCAGTAATTTTTGCTGTCTTCTCTTTATATATATTTTTTATTTATTTTATTTTATATTATGTTGTTGTCGTTTTTTTTTTTTTTTTTTGGGTTTTTTCCTATGCGCAGCTCCAGTGACGTCAATAAGAAATTCAGCGAAAGCCGCTCATTGTTATGCCAATTATTATTAAACACACACACACACACACACACTATTGTTGGCTAAATGTGTTTGAAGATGATGTTAGCTGTCTAAGTATAGAACAGAGCACAACAACAGCAGCATCAACTGGGAATTAGCCAAACAACAGTGGCTAAGACTGATTTAGAGAGAGGGCGAGGACGAGGGCGAGAGCGAGAGGGGGATAGACGGAGTGTGAGGCGAAATCACTTTAATATGAGCTTATGCTTTCTCAGCCAGCTTCAGAGTCAAGTCAAAGTTCAGGTTAAGAACATCTCGGCTTACGGCCACAATTAGCTGGGCTCTAAAAGCGAATGCTTAATAAATTTGTTGTTTTTCATATGCCATAAAAGAAAAATATAAACAACAACAACAACAACAACAAACTAACGAAATAAACATAAATTTTGTGACTACGTTAATTGAAAGCTGAACAAAATGTTCTAAAATTAAACTACATATAGCTGGAACGTGTGCAGAATTTTTTGGTTATTTCCAAAATGCAAAATTTTATGTTTAACCCATTTTACATGTATATAAATGTGTGTGAATGTATTTATATATATAGGTGTATGTACTTGTTTATAGCACTTCTTTGTTTTAATTTTTAGATTTCTCAGATAAGCTCTATTTCTGAACGTCACTTTGCCTGAGTGAGCAACGTAACGTAATCTACTTCCCATTTCTGACTTGGCCCGCTATGTTAGATAAGTCATACATATGTGTGTGTGTGTGTGTGTGTGTGTATACGGTGGCTACTATCATACGATTAGCCATCACTTGCTCTAGCTGGCAAGCATTATTCACAGTCTTTATCAGCTCCATTCATCAGCTGCTAGGGCGGAAGGAGTCCATAAGTTGTTCAGATATAGCACACATAAACATATGTATGTATAACATTTATATAACATATGTATAACATACATACATATGCAATCTATATAACATATGTATAACATTTCTATAACATCTATAAAATCTCTCACATGTCTTTGACCCAATTCCTGGACAGTCTGCGTCGAGCGAGCATGTTGCAGTCGGTTACAGCTGTTTGGAAAGTTCTCACTTGCATACATATGTATATGTATGTATGTATGTATATATATTTGATTGTACTATTTTCATATACTTGTATTTGTTTTTATTAATTCGCGTGATTCGTTACGTGTATTTGGCTTTTAGCGCATCATTAGCTTTTACGAGTGGGTTGCAAATGGAAATTCGCATACGAATTCGAATTCGGCATCGCCTTCGACTTCGACTTCGACTTCGAGTGGGACTTGTATATTATTATATCTTCAACATTGAAATGAATCTGCATATTTACGATCACGTTTCGATCAGCTGCCCGGGCCCACATAGCATATACGGCGCGTGTCTCTGTTGTTTGGCTTTGTTTATTTGCCTCGATTGAGGTTTTGTTTTTTGTTTTCCCAACAAATTAGCCGAGATACGAAATGAAATTCAGCTGCCTCACAGCGCGCACACACACGCACACATATCTTATGTATAAATGTGTATATATAGTTATATTTCCCTTCGTATATTCATGTATAACTCTAATGAAACGTGCTGCAGCTGACATTGAGGAATGTCGCGTGTCAGCGCTGCACACTCGGCGTATGCTTAATTTCAGCTACTCCCGATACGATTTACTTGCGAAACGGCCCTCGCTTGTAAGTGCTCGACCGCACTCATATGACTGACTCGCGTTGGCTTGTGACGGCGATTTTTTTCTCTTTTCCCCCTTTATATGATTTACTTTGCACCTACGCAATGACGAACGGGTGAAATGCTACCTCACGTGACCCACTGCCAAGCACTTGGCATTTGGCTTGGCTCTAATCAAATTGATTGCTTCACGCATCAAATTTAGTGCCTGTGAAAAGTTGTTGGCCTACCTGCTTGCTAACATTCACCCGGGGCAGAAAATCGTATTGGCTGTTGTGCAGACTCCACGTGTCCTGCTTGGAGATGTCGATCGCCTGGACGACGGCGGTGTCCTGCGCCTTCACCGAGTGCTCCAGGTGCCGCAGTGCGTTGTCGTCGCGCAATTGCACCAGCTCGCGCCGCGTTTTATTCCGCAATGTGCGTAGCCACTGGAACGATAAGGAAATGCCTCATTAAGACATATTTTATACTAATAAACGTGAGAATCATACACACGTATATACTTTGAGATAAACTATCAAATGGAAAGAGGAAATTCATTTGTCATTACTCTGTTCACCTTTCTTGATTTGTTAACTAAACTCGAAAAGGGTAAACCAAAATTCATATAATATATAAAAATCGAGAAGAGTTATTAATTTTTTGAAACAAACATGGTAAGAGTCTGCTATACGCTGACCCACACAACCAATTTCAAGTCTCTAGCTCTCATAGCTACTGAGATCGACGCAATCGCGCATACGGACAAACGTGCGAACATAGAACATAAAACTAAATCAACTCAACCAGGTAAAGTGTAAAAAATCTGGGAAATTTTTTGTTGAAATAGTAAGATCAATATATATATAAAGTAAATATATGTATATATTATATATTCATATAATACATAAATTGGGTTATTTTACGTCAATTGCTTGAAGTAGTGCTACTTCATCTACTTTCATTTCATATTCTATTCCATTAGTGGTGCATTGTCGTAGTCAATTCTTTCATCTCCATATTTCTCTCTCTCTCTCTCTCTCTCTCTCTCACTTTCCCATTCTCATTTCTCTGCTCATGTTTGCCCTACTCTCATTAAGCTATACTTGGGATATTGACTAATATTGATTATATAATAGCTAGATTTGGGATTCTTCGTAATTACTTTTTAAGTTTCCCCCCACACGTTCTATCTTATCATGGTTCAATAATATCATCGACCAAATATGACTATGAATTGGTGGGCATATCTGGCCCCCATCGGTCGTTGCTGATATTATTGAAATATTTTCCCGTCCCCTTTCAGCAGGCATCATGCATTGGGCGTGCTTAAGCGTTATCGCTAGGCCGACTCTCGTCTTGTCAATCTTCTTTCACACAAATAAATCAGCAATGCTTTTAGCTGGCAAACTTTCAGTCAGTGAACAAACTCGATCGATGCGATACGAGTGCGCCATAAAGATTAAGAGAGTGAGTGTGGCATGGGATATGGTTAGCTTACCTTCTTGAGGCAGCGCTGCCTGCGCGTCAACACTGGAGGGGGCGACCGATCGGGACCTGTCCACTTGCCGCCGCAGCTATTGCTCCAGTCCGGCACGGTGTTCCGCAGCTCGCGCTGGAAGCTCATCTTGAAGCTGATGCTCTCGTGCCGCTTCTGCATGCGGCGCGTTCGTCTCGTTTGCCGTGCGGCGGCCAGCTTGGCGGCGCTGTCGATGAGTGGTGTTGTTTGTGGTGCAGGTGGTGCAACAGCAGTTGCTGCTGCTGCTGCTGTGGCTGCTGGTGCGGCCAGGGCCAGGGCCAGGCCAGCGCCAGAGCCAGCGTTGCCGGATCGCAGCAGCTCCTGCAGCTGAGCCATGATCAGGGCGAGCATTAGCAGCGATCGCCACTTGGCTGCACTCTGTGTGGACTGTGGAGGACGTCGTCGTCGGGCGCTCTGCTCCTGCTCCTGGTGCTGCGGCCTTGCCCCCCTCGCCGTCGTCGTCGTCGTCGTCGGCGTGTCTCGCCTTTTCCGTGTGTTCCCCGTTTTGCTGTTGTTGCTGCTGCTGCTGCTGGCTAGAAGCTGAGCAACAGTTGTCGTCTGTCGAAATGATACAATATGGATGAAAAAAAAAACAAGCCAAACAAAACACAAAACAATGCAGTTTGTTTGCCAAGGGGATTCCCGTTAGTCAAGTGTTGTTGTTTTTTTAGTATTTGTTTGCCTTTTGCTTTTGTTTGTGTTTCATGGCGTGTGTTGGGCTAAGAGTGATTTGGCCAAAACGTGCTTGGCCTGACGTTATCGTTATCGTTTGCTGTTGTTGCTGCTGTCGTTGTTGTTGTTGTTGTTGTTGTTAATGTCAATGTAGTTGGATTTATTTTTATTTTGTCTGTATGTGCGTGTGTGTGCGTCCGCTGACATAATTATTTAAAATAAAAGTCTTAATTTGGCTGAATCATCAGGCATAAGCGAATCTCCGCAGCACACACACACACGTACGCAGTCGGCAACACTGCGCTACAAAGTCAACGAACTCAGCCCACCCCGCTGGCTTCTTGCACACTTTTGTGAAATTCACTGAAGTTGGCTTTTTGTGGCCGAAGTCAACGTTGCTATTGGCATCGGCCGTTTGTCTCTTTCGACTGTTGTCTTTGAACCTTGCTTTTCTCTCTTTCGCTCGCTCGCTCTCTCTCCCGCTCTCCCGCTCTCGCTCCATGCCAAGAGGCCGGCGTTGTTGCTGGCTGACGCATCGTCGCGCACGCTCTGACTTGTTGCGGCCGCTGCTGTTGCCAAACAAAGCAGCTCATCCCACACCCTCCCCTCTGCGCCCTACGTGCCCACCCACCCCATCGGCCGCCCACTGCCCATTGCCATGCGCACCGCCCCGCCCCGCCCCGAACGTGTAAATTAATTTCACATGTTTGATTTGAATTGAACTTGTTTTTCGCCAACTGCCGCCGCCGAGGGCCGCGCTCTCCACCTGAGTCAGGTGTGCTGAATGACATTTCAACTCCAGCTCGGCATGCCCCGCACTGCCGACTGCTGCAGGGGTATAGGGTATATTGACAGTTATTATTGAAAGGTGAATTTTGATTGGCCTTAACTAATCTTAGCTGCAGTTATCCACACTAGTGCGGCATACCCTGCAGGGCAGTTAATATAGGGTATATGCAATGCTTGTTGCATATTCCAAAGTAAAGTGAAGTCATTCTTTCTAGCTCTTTTCCCGCAAGCAGCTGAATGTATACCCTGCACTCATTGCCAGGCTGTCATAGGGTATATACAATTGTAATTAGATATACAGGAATTCACTTAGTTGAAGTAAGTCTCTCTGGGTCTCTCTTACATATCCTCCATTTAGGGTATATGTAACCGTTATTAAAAGCGCTTAACAAAACTTTCCTAAAATGCCCCCCTCCATCTCGTATCCTCCTAACAGCAAAGCTTATATTGTGGATTCAAATCTGATAAATACAGGGTATATGGCAGTCGTTATACAAAATGCAAAAGTTAATTCAGCAATCTTTGACAAACGTTTGCAGAACTATTACCCTCTACTTCTTATTAGTCGAACAACTAAGCGTCTACCCTGCAATTAGTCTCAGCTAAATATAGGGTATATGCAATCGAGCTTTAATATAAGCATACACGTTATCTAACTCAAGTAACACCGCTTTAAGCAATCCCCAATCCCAGTTGAGTATTGGGTGCATGCGACCGTCAATTCAACAATCTTTCAATAAGTTGGGCATCTCCCCCTCCTTGTTGACCTATTCAGCGGCAACTCCAATGCTCTACAGGGTATCCCAGAGTCGCTCTGGCCGGAAATCGTTTATTATTGTATTATTGCACTGATAAACGCATGACGATTTCCTAGGAATCGCGGCTTACTCCAGCACTTTTTGTATCAGCCTCTAGAGCACATTGCGCCAAACGGCATTAGTACTATTTGCTAAGGCAGCCGGAGCCAGTTAGGGAATTTGCACCCATGTAGGTCAAGGTGTCCCAATTCAAATATGTATGTAATAAAAGTTTGGCGTAAATTCCTAGCTATAATTCTTCTAGAACAAGTATCTCTCTCTTTCTCTATATATATATATATATATATATATATATATCTCTCTCTCATATGTGACTATATGCATATATATTACATATATATATTATATATCTGGTTAGTCGTGCGCTACTTATCAGGTGGAACACGCAGCGTCAGGTTGGTTTGCTTAAAGAACAAAAAAAAAAACAAAAGCAAAAAAAGTGCACAGCCAAAATCAATGACAACTACAACTACAACAACAATACACGGACTGTTCGATAAGGCAATTGATGGGAAAATTTTTCAAGCTATGTGTGTGTGTGTGTGTGTGTGTGTGTGAGGTGGAAGCAAAATGCCACAATTCGAAAAATAATGAAATTAATACTCACCATTTACACATAAATTTCCAATGAGTCCTGTGCGAGCCGCGCTGGAAGAGCCTCTGCAATATGTTCTCTCTGTCTCTCTCTTTCTATATTTATATATATGTATATTTATTTATATATATCCGTATATATATATAGTTCAATAGTTGAGTCAAAAAAAATGCGTGAGAGGGCGCTCGCGCCTCTGTTTGGTTGTTGAAACAATAAACTCGCGAGATTGAAATGCACTTCGAGAATAATTCAATACAACAAGCAAACAAAAAAAAAAAAAAAGACAAAAAAAAATAATAATGATGAAACTTCGATGCACGCTTTATACAAAATATGAACAATAAATATAGTGTATATGTTTTACGAATTAGTATCTTGCAGATATATTATGTATATTGGTTAAACGTCGACGCGCTGTGTTTGACTGCCTGTTTTGATTTGAATCGAGTGGCCGGCGATCGGATTCGGGCTGGCTCGGGCTCTCTATTTGCCAACTTTCGCGCAGAGAGCGGCAACAGCTGAGGCAGAGTCGCCGTCACACACAGGCACCAACGGCAGCGGCAGAGGCTCGGGCAGAGACACCGACAGCGGCAGCGACACAAGCAGAGCAACAGCAGCGAACGAACTAAACTCCTCAGTTACTATGAGCGTACTAATGAGGAGTATAACGAGGTGGGCCCCCTCTGTCCAAGAATTTATGCTCGTTGGTGTGAGTAAGCGTGGGTAACTGTATCTGTCCATGTGTGTGTGAGTGTGCAGATTCGCGAACGCCTTTGAGCGCGCGCAAGCGCATGTGTGAGTGTGAGTGAGCTTGGGTGAATCGACAATCGCGAGCCTGTGTGTGGGTAGCGTCTGCGTAAAGCGAATGACTAGTAACAGCAAGTAAGCATTAAATAATCCCGACTAAAGTTAATAGCTGTTTGTGAATGGCAAGAATATAAAGGTAGCTGCATTAATTAGATGACGCCGCCCCCTAATGTAACGCTGGCCTTGCCAATCACAACTACCAGCAGCGCTCGCAACAGCTGTTCTACACACACACACACACACACACACAGGCACACGCACAGAGAGAGTTACACTCAAGCCTGCCGAGCGTCGGCCGAACGCCGGCGAGAGTTGCCGAACAGCTGAGCAAAAACAATGAATAACTGTGAGTGTGCCCTGCACGCGGCAGATCTGGAGTGAGGCATATCAATAGTACCAAGCGCTTTGCAATTGCTCGGGCTGGCCTGCAAACGCTCAACTGAACGACAATTGTCCCAACAACAGTTGCCAATAAGACATAAGACAATAAATGTGATTCACATATTTTCAGCACCGTTGCCACACTCATATGGCATTGCCCAAGCAGCTGCAGCAGCTCGTTGGATTTGCGCAAGTGTAGCGCATTGCTGCAGTCGTTAGCAGCGCTGCTGCGTGACGTCGCGTCGTCTGTAGCTCTCTCGCTAGCGTCGCTCTCTCACTCTCTTCTTGTTGTGCTGATTGCGGCGCGGCTGCGGTGGGCCAGCTGGCGCTCGCAGCGCGATCAGCTGTTTATGCATTTGGCAAACGCTGCCGAGCCGAACGTTTGAGCGCTTCGTATTTCTCTCCCTCTCGCTCTCTCTCTCACTGTGGCGTTTTTCGTATGTGTTATTTACTTTTCTTCACGCTCTCTCACTCTCTCTCGTTTGCTGCTCTTTGCAAAATAAACAAAGCGTATTTTGACTCTTCTGGCGGAACAACAAAATTTTGATTACCAAATTGTGAACATTTGTTAACAATAGTTCCGTTATCAGTGGGGTAGGCGTGGCCTGCTATCAGTTGGACCTTTGGACCAGCGGAAGCATAAGCCTCTATAAATGCTTGATACACATATCACTTCCGAATAGTGCTGCAAACCGTGTGTTATTCATCGCTGTAAAAACTTGGGTCACACGCACACTGGCCAAGAGAGCGCGAGTGTGAGAGAGAGAGAGAGAGCATTTGAAATGAAAAAAATGCCGACGTCACGGAGCCTCATACAAAATTTCAGTTATTTCCGTTCAATTTCACAAGAACTCAATTACTCATACGTAGCGGTGTCTGCCATGCAGCCGGCTAGTCAAGCTTGCTCTCTCACACACACGCACACACACACACACACACACACACATTTACATGTACACTTGTGCTTGTTGTCGCCACATTGGAGGTTCATTCATGATTTTTTCGCGCCCGCATTGCGAGTGAGCGAGCGAGAGGGCGAGAGGGAGGGAGGGAGAGAGCGCACACTTATTGTCACAAAACGTAGGCTAAATTTCACCATGCCTAAAACATGATCAATCTAAAAATTATTGAGCGCTCTTACTCATGGAGACGTCGCCAATTGAGGCGACTCCATGGCCCAGTATTTAGCACTCGCATGATTGGCCCAAGCTATTTTTAAACTATTGTGTAGCGGCGCGGGCGTGAAGTTGCCATTTGACTGTTTAAGTTTCCAATCTCTGTGTCTGTGTGTGTGTGTGTTTGTTTGCTTTTTGTTTTTGCTACCTTTGGGGTCAGCAATTGATCGAGTCGGCGCCTTCGCAAAGACCTTTTCGGAACTGCTCGCTCATGCTTTGGCATGCAGTTGTGTGTCGGCTGGTATTTCCCATCGATTGGGGCCCGGGGCCCGGGGCCCGGGGCCGATCGCACTGTGAGCCGAATATTGTATTATTACCTAATAAGTGAAATGTCTAATGTGTAATGAGCGCTGGATGACGTGCCGTGCGGCGTATGAGTAATATGCAAAGCATGACCAACTGGAGGCGAATCAATCACGCGCCTTCCCAAGTCAAATCCACTTGAACTAGAGCATAATTAGTATTGCTCCTGGAATAGCTTTCGATTTCGCGAAACTGAACATATCAGAAATAGCAGCGGTTAGCCAGACTTAGTCACACACACACATAATTAAATCGATAAGGAATCGGTCTGATTAGAGTTTATAATATTTTTTGTTTTTTCTTTACATTGAGAAGACTAAAGTCGTATCAGCTTTTGCCCTCGCTCGATCAGTGGGAGGCGACGCCAGCTCAGCGCATGACTTGGAGCTCAACAATTTCTGACGACACTCGAATAGTAACCACATAATAATGCTAATTTATTAGCCAATCGATTTGAAACAGCTACTAACAAAAAAATAAAAAATAAATAAATAAATAAAAAATAAATAAATAAATGCAGCCTCAAGCGTCGAGCGAGCGACCTGAGTCATCGAATTCATTTCGAGCTGAACTTGAATTTTGTTTTTATTGCTTTTCCCTCTGCTTTTCATTCTGACTATGCAACATTTGTTGTGTATTTGAGCACAGCAAATACCAAATGCCAGATGTATTCGTAGCTCGTCTAGGGCGCATCGGGCGTATACGCAACGCGTAGCCAATTTAACAAGTCTCAATATTTGTTTGTACAGCAGAGCGCGGAGTCAAAGAGTTGGCCGTATTTAGAGTGCTATACGTGTTCTACGTGTTGTACGAAAGTTGAAGCTGCAGGCCAAAGGGATGAAGTGTGTGAGAGAGAGAGAGTGAGAGACAATGAGAGAGAGAGGGGCTTACCATGGGGCTGCTGCCCCATTAATGGTCGGTAATTTGGTGAGCGCTGTGCGTTTGGTTTTCATGTTTGCCGACGCGCGAAATTTAAAAGTTTCACACATAACAAAGTGCGAAGGATGCAGATCGCCAGAGCCAAACTTAATTAGCGCCCATTGCAAAAATATTTACGGCAAAACAAAATAACACCCATTAAGCAAAGGGCGAAAACAACAACAACAGCAACAAGAAGGAAGGAAAACAAAAGCAGCGCAAACGCGTGATGATCACTGGGTAACGCCCCTGACAAAGCCCCAAAAGAGGAGACGCACAGGCACAGACCACGTTCAACAGCAACAAGGCAGCCAAAAAACAAAAAAAAAAAAGCAGGAGAAGATGCAAAAGAAGAAGAAGAAGCAGAGACTGAAATAAAATAAAATAAAACACATGCAAGCTGTATGAGCATCAAAGGCCACAACAGGAGCGCGATTTCAGCCATGGCCTGGCCATGGGAGGTACAAACGCCTCAGCCAGAGTCAGAGTCAGAGCCAGACCGGGACCGGGATGCTGACTCTGTCTCTGACTCTGGCTCTGGCTCTGGCTCATTGTCCGTTCTGGCCGCGGCCGTCATTATAAGCCGTCACCTTGTTGTGTAGACATTGGCCATGGCCACCGCGCAGATCCACAGACAGAGACGCTGCTAACTGCTAATCCGGTTCGGGTTCTTCGGGCTCGGGTTCGGGTTCGGGTACGGCGGCGGCAATCGCTGAAGTGAAATCAACTCGTTAAATCGTTACCAAAACTGATCCCATTTAGCGGCGCAGTGCGGCGCCAGCCAGCCAGGCCCAACGAATGCGCTACACTCGCAATGCAGACGGCTGAGCAGCTGAAGCAGCATATTAAAGATAAATTAATAAATGTGAAGAGAGCGCGATATACACATATATAGCTGTATATATGTATATGTATTCAAGTTCATATACATTTTATGAATCCATTTGCAGTTGGTAGCGTGACAAAAGTTTGAGCTGAACGGCGGCTGCTTGGCCCAGAGTTGCGGCATCTTGCGGCTGGGCATTCGCGTCATCGGCGTCATCAGCAGCAACACCAAGCAACAACACCAGCAACAACACCAGCAACAACAACAACAACAACAACAGCAACACCTTCATCATTATCAGCGGCGGCGGCGTCTTCGATTTGCTGCTGCGTCGCCTGAGGGCGCGTTGAGCAGTTGGCGCTGCTGCTGCTGCTGCTGCTGCTGTTGGTGGTGCTGTTGGTGCTCTCTCATCGGGGCTCGGGCCCGCCAATTGCGTTGCCATGGAAGTAGGTGGTTATGATGATATACTTTGGCTGTTTGGCTTAGCTGTTGAAAGCGACCTTAAGCGGCTTCCGCTGCAGCAGCAGCAACGACTCGTTTCAGAGTCGGCAATATTGTTGCATGGTTATTGTTTCTACCAAAGGCGCAAAGGCAACGGCAGGGGCAGGGGTAGGGGCAGAGGCAGAGGTAGTGGTAGTGGCAATGGTAGAGGCAAAGGATATGCCAGTCTTTGTCTTGGCCGGCGACGTCCATGTTATTAACTTATTTTCAACCAATAAAACGGCAATGAAGCAAACGAGCCGGGCCGATCCGACGGCCCGAACGGAGGCACCAAATGCCTGTGGTTCCCACAGTTATTATTTTCATAGGCTGAACTATTTGGTGTGGAAGTAATGCGATGACGGCGACGACGTCGACCTGGACCTGGACGATGGCGAACATTGGCGCCTCGCTTGGCATTGGTGTTGATTGGCCCGAGCAAAGTGTCAAATAACAATGGCAGAGGCAGAGACAAGCACAGGGAATGATCGGACGCGAGTGCAACGCCGGGGACGGCGGGTACGGCGGGGACCGGAGGCACGAAGGAAGCGTTGCAAGTGCTGTAAAAATTGTTGATGGCGCCCGGGTTGATGTCACTGATTAATTGCGTAGCCATTAATCTTCTACAGCAATTGAGCAGTTGAAGTAGAAGAAGATGAAGATGAAGCAGCAGCAGCACCGTCAGCAGCAGCAGCACCGTCAGCAGCGGTAGGGGCCAGCAGCTTTGACATGCACTTGGAGACCACACAAAGCGGTGCGCGGTAATTGCAATAAAACATCAGAAATGAGAATAAAAAATAATAAAAACAACAAGACAAAAGACAAAAGACGAGAGACAAGAGACAAAAGACATGGCATAGCATACCCGAAACCAGATTGATAATTATGTAGAATGATAGTTCCTTTTTTGTCGTTATCCTCAGTGTCAGCCTTAGTCTCATTCCCATTCCCATTCCCGTTCCCATTCCCACTCCCAGTTCCCATTCGCGCGCTTCTCTCTTACGACTTACACGTAGACCTCGGTCCAATTCACTCGTGTGTTTTTGTTTTGAAGTGTCCAATTTCACAACATTTAATTCAAGATTTGACGGCAACAGGTTCGGAGATTCTCGAATTGAGCGACAGGTACAATTCCAATTCAATCTGCTTCTTCTGCATCTCTTTTTGCCCCTGCTTCTCGTTGTCCCTCTCTCTTTCATTTGACTGACATATACGTATGCATTTACCTTTGCCTTGCTTGCCAGCGTCTCTGCTGTAGTTTTTTTTTTTTACAAGACCTCCCGCACATGTAAAACATGCCGATTCATAATTCTGCATTTGGTTTTTTGAGGAGGCAATACGAGTGGAGTAGAGAGTCGATGATGAGCAGTCGTCGCAGCCGCCAGGAACACCTCGCCTCACACAAAGGTTGAGCGCTTGAATGACAGCGGCCGAGCGTAAAGAGGAAAAAAATAAAAATAAATAATAATAATAAGAAAATACTAAACTGAACTGCCACACGAGATAAATATCGGCGACGAAGCTTCGGCAGCGGCTGCCTAAACGACCACCCGATCGGAACCCGGCTGGAACTTACAGGCCCGCTCCAGGCAGCCAGCCAGCCAGCCAGCCAGCCAGCCAGCCAGCCAGCCAGGTGGAATGACAGATTGGACCACCATTTGCACATGTGACGAGGATGCGCCATGTAGCCCCAAACGGAACGCTCGAGCTCATAGCAGCAGCCGCAGCAGTCGAAGCTGCGAATGATGCGACGATTCTCGTGTCGTAGCCGCCGACGTTCGGGACAATGAAATACAAATCGACGAGCAGACAAAAGATTTGCTTCGCCGGACGTGCGCAAGGCGACGCGGCCAGCCGTCAGGCATTAGCAAAAGATAAATGATAGAGTATGAGCAGCGCAGCGCAGCGCAAGAAACTCAAATCTCCCATCTCTCTTTCGCTGAGCTAATATTAGCCATGCAAATTACAGGTATGCATATCAGGCGTACTCCTATTATTATTGGTACACAACTTTATCATTATTATTAGTGTGAGCAGTAGCGTAATTGTTATCATTATTACTGTAACATTGCTGTTATTATTGACATTATCAGTTATCTCATATTAAGTACAACATTGTCATTGTCATTGTCATTGTCATTGTCATTGTCATTGTCATTGTCATTGTCATTGTCATTGTCATTGTCATTGTCATTGTCATTGTCATTGTCATTGTCATTGTCATTGTCATTGTCATTGTCATTGTCATTGTCATTGTCATTGTCATTGTCATTGTCATTGTCATTGTCATTGTCATTGTCATTGTCATTGTCATTGTCATTGTCATTGTCATTGTCATTGTCATTGCCATTGTCATTGTCATTGCCATTGTCATTGTCATTGTCATTGGCATTGGCATTGTCATTGTCATTATCATTATCATTATCATTATCATTATCATTATCATTATCATTATCATTATCATTATCATTATCATTATCATTATCATTATCATTATCATTATCATTATCATTATCATTGTCATTGTCATTTTCATTGCCTTTGATTATTCTTAGATATTGCCTATTTCTTTTTTATATCATTTAGAATAGCCACATTAACACTCTCACACATCAGCCTGAAGTTTATGATTTGATTAGATACGATCTTAGTTGATTAAATGATGAATCACAATGGCGGCCTATGAGATTCAGTTCATCAGGTTTTTGCCCATCGATTTAAATAGTGGCTTACTCAGAATCGTGTGTCAAGATTTAGGCTACCTAATTTATAGGCATCAACTCATTTGTTTTCTCTGACATTAGCCGGGGCTTTGTCAGGTTTTAATATGACCTCACCTCCAGATATCTGTATTTGATGGATTGATTGATGAAAGACACAAAACAAATGGTTAATTTATGCAGCATAAAATAGCTAAAAGAACACAAACGAAAGTCAGCAAGAATTAGATTTTTATAGATCTTATCTAAGATGTTAGTGGAAATTAAAATTGGGAGAGCTTGATGCGAATCATATTGTTCGCTAACCATATCTCATTATGATATGCCATACGAAGTCAGGCCACCCCAACCCAATTCCATGTCCAACTCCAACTCCGATTCCACTTCCAATTTCAATCCCAATCGATTTTGATTCCATCACATTGAGTCGAAAGACAAATGAAGCAGCATCGGAAAAGCAGAGAGACGATAATAGAGTGCTCATTTGTCTTGTGTGCGGCAAAGAGGCAGTTGCCGGGGATCGCGACGAGGTGAGGGCGAGCAATTGAGCGAAAGAGATGCTGCGCGGTGGCAGGTATAATATATGGCATAGGATCGGATCGAACTACACGCGTTTTCATGCCCACATTGACGGAGCCCCAGGGGCAGTAATCTTTATGACAGCTCCTCGGATTTGTAAGCAGTCCCACTAGCCCTCTCTCTCTCTCTTTCTCTCTCTGTGTGTGTCTCGCTCGATGTCTGTCTCTCTCGAATATCGAATATCCTGGCACTCTGCCATTGTCGTTCCTCAGCTCACTTATGCAATGAGCCGCTCTCAGTTGCATTCCGCAAGCAAAAATGAATACCATGAGCAAACGTTGTTGTTGCTCGACTGTCGATTGTCTGTTGTCGGTTGTTGTTGTTGTTGTTGATGCTGCTGCTGCTGCTGCTGTTGCTACTGTTGGCATAATTATAGACACATCAGCTGTTTGGGCCACTTGCAGTTAAAGTTTAGAGTCAGCCGCAGTGGCAGTTGATTTGGTTTTCCTCAATCTCAATTGTTTTGTAATGGCAGCCAGCAGCAGCAACTGCAGATCTTGGACAGCTTTGCCATGTCGATAGAAGCCACGCACACACACACACACACAATATATAGATATTAATACAGTAAAACCATATATATATAGGCAGAGATACACACACAAGATACAAATTGATAAGCAAGACTCGTACGAGGAATTGACAAAGCGACGGCTTGACTGACTGACTGAGAGACTGACTAACTGGCTTGCAACGACATCGACAACGACAACGACAACGACGATATCACTTGCCGCACATTCGATGGCAAATTAATATAATTATCATTGCACGAACCGGAATTACACGACCAACAACAATTGTACAACGACAAAACCGAGTCGAGCTGCAACTGCGGCTCCTTCCTCAATGGAATGGCGAACGGCGAATGAAAACAAACAAATAAACAATCAAAGAAACAGCGAACCCATAATTAACGCCACAAACGCAAATATTAAGCCACCGTCGAAGTCGAAGTCGCTGTTGCAGTTGCAGTCGGAGCTGCAGTTGCAGTTGCAGTCGGAGTCACGTTATCGATAGCCGCAATCTGCTGCCGGCCTGGCTGGCTGCTTGTTTGCTATTGCTGTGTATCTTTAAGATGCGCATTGCATAAACATATTACACACACATCAGCACACACACACACGCATTTTGAGGTGTGCCCGGCAAGTGGCGCTAGCTGCCAACCGACTGGAGATGAGCCCAAGATACGAGCTCGCAAGTAGCTGAGAGTAAATAGTTAGCAGCAGCAGCAGAAAACTTAAGACCTTGGCTAATGTAATCTGAAAAGGGAAATCTAATTTAATTATAGAAGCTTAAGGCAAGCTTACCTTTAGAATATAAAGTAGAAATAATCGTAACGCATAAACTTGACTACGATGCTCTAATCTACATTTCATTAGAGTTGAGATTAGTTATTAGAGCGATTCATTTAAATTCTTTTCGAATTTATTCCTTAAACAAAGAACATGTTTGTCTTATAAATAAATATATATTTTGATTAGAATTCACATTAGTCATTGGAGTGCCACCTATATTGAGCTCTCTTTATGAATGGAAATGTTTATATTGGGGAGAAATAAATATTACAAGGAATTATATATATTTTCATTGCAGTTCATACATATTAGTCATTATAGGGATATAATTTAAATCAGCAACTAGTATTAGAAGTTATTCCTTGTGGCGTTTTAAACAATGGACATGCTTATACTAAAAATATTAGAGCTAGCATTACTCATCTCTAATGAGTAATGTCACATATGAATATTGAGATCTGCATTAATGGAAATAATTACAATGAAAACAAATAAATATGATAAATAAGATTATATTTCCATTCGATTTTCCATTCACATTCAACATTATTCAACTATTACTATTATACGATATTCCTGATAATGTTTATATTAAAAATATCCTTTTATTATATTATTAATTCTATTTGAAGCTGCTCCTTAAGCAATGTAAATGTTTGTATTACTAATATCAAAACATCAGTATTACGAGCGATCTTTATAGATATGTAGAACATCCTTTGAAAATAATCGTGTTGATATTTTAGCAGTAGGCAGATAAAGACAGGGCTGATCTCAAGGGGAATATATATGCATCATCATAATATATATCATCATAATCGGCATCAGAGTCATCTGTTTATTGACATTTATCCATCTTTCGCTATCTTTATGTGACTCTATCAGTTTCTTTGAGCTCTCTTTATCTCTATAAATGTATCTCTATCCGTCTCTATTTGTCTCTATCCCTCTCTATTCATTTCTATATTTTCCCAATTTGTTACGATCTTTACGTCTTTTCGTCTGTCTTTTTATGATCATGTGCTCAATTTCAATTACTCGAGCTAAATTTGTTCTCGTAAATCCGCTTCCCTTCCCTCCTTTCTGTAGCATGCTCGCATCAACTGTATTTCAAATAAGCTAAACTTAGCCAAAATGTATTAGATATAATTTTTTTGAGTGAACACAAATGAACAGAATCTACATTTATCGTCTAGCTGCAAGGTAATTTCTAGACGGGCACTTCCTTTGTTGTAGATAGGGATAGGGAAAGGGATAAGGATAGTTCATATAACTGATGCATATATTCAGAATCAGATATTTATATCATATACAGTAATATCCAAATGGAGTGATGGTAAATAAAGATGTATGCATATCTATATATGTATGGGGATTACAATAATGTCGTCTAATAATATAGGAAAATTCAGTTTAAATATTCTCAAGGCAAATAGTTTATATTGCTGACATTCTCTGAATCAGAAATACATCTATGTCGTAAGTCCGAATGAACAGATGGTGAATACACATATCTATATCTGACTATACACTAGATAGATATCTAGCATATGCATAATCATATGTATGTATAAAGATTATAATTTAGTTGTTTCGTGATGTAAACAGATTCAGTTTAAATGTTCTCAAGGCATTTGAGTCTGGCCAAATATCAAACACGAGCTGCTGTTGTTAACAATTGGACGGCTGCTAATTGAGCTGGCCTCAGAGCCGGACAATTTTGATCTTGGTACAGTTGAGACTGCTTTTGATGGACGTTGGTTGCCATTTGAGGCATTTGCGAAATATTTAGCGCTGATTGAGTTGCAATTGCTGTCAGGTTTTTGGCAACGTCTATGGTTACGGCTTCGGCTTTCGATTTCGGGTATTACACTTTGACAAGTGGCTTGTTAACAACTGCAATTAAATGTAATTAGCACACCTCCGACGGTGGCATGGATTAATTAGAGTGTTGGCTAGAGTTTGAGAAGCTGACATTTGATTGCTAGAAATATGCGAGCTGGCCACAGTGGAAGCAGCAGCAGCAGGAGCAGCAGCAATGGGGGAGGGTGGGAGGAGAGGAGAGGAGAGGAGAGTGAAGTTAACGTAGCAACAACTGCAACAACTGCAGCTTCTTACTGTAGAAATCGTGACTTTGGCTCGCCGATCCGATAAAGCTGGCAAAAAGCGCAAAGCACATAAGAGAAAAATTTACCCACCAGCAGGATATTTAAGATTGCCCCAAAAGACCACAAATGTGCGGACGCTGAAGGCGAAGGCGAAGGCGCTGAGACAGAGGCAAAGGCAGAGGTAGAGGCAGAGGCAGAGGCAGAGGCAGGCGCGGACTCAGATGCAAACCCAACGATGGCGACTCTCCGCAACGCTGGTGACGATGATGATGATGATGAGGCACAAAACGTTCGCTGGGACAGTCTTGCTGGCTGTCTGTCCGTCCGTCCGTCCGTCCGTCCGTCCATCTGTCCGTCGTCTCTCGTCTCTCAGTCTGCAGTTGATTAAGCGACCGCTTCGGCGGCGGCCCAGCAAACAGATTTGCATATTTCATTGAGCAGTTCAATCAAATGGAGGACACCAAAGCCGGGCCTGAAACAAAACGTGGACTTGGAGTCGGGCCAAAAGTATTTTTGCTTTGCCTCCTCTTTGCTGCATGGCGACGAGATGCAAGCGCTGCGATTAAGTCCGAAATAACTCATTCATACGCAGCCGTGAAGCTTGGCAGGATATGGCACCGTCAGCCACGCAGCCAAGCCAAACGGATGGCTGGATCCATCCACATCCATTGGCAACATATGCGAGTGCGACTACCTCGGTGTGCCTCTACGCCCCGCGTAACTCCACTCTCGCTTCTCACTCTCATTCCATCCCTCTCCCACTCTCTCTCTCTCTTTCTCTCACTCTCTCTCTCTCCCTCCCTCTCGCTCTCACTTGCTGCTGCCTAATCTGTGGAATGTCATCACTGCTAGCAGCACCTCAGAACAATGGCCATGAGCAAATGCAAGTGGAGCCACAGCCGGAGCCCAGAGACGGCGGCCAGAGACCCAGAGACCAGAGTCGCAATTGACAGTCCAAGATGGCGAGATCAGCAGCCATCGCCAGTCAAGATGGCGATGTGCAGGGCATTTGCATTCAAGCTCGCCCACTCGCCAAAGCTAAGCAGAGAGGAGAAGAGAGCCAAAAATGAAAATGAAATAAAAACTAAGAAAAAACAAAAAAACAAAATTTAACCACATAAAATATGTACCAAAAAATCTGTCGCTATTTCACTCAGCTGCACTTTCTCCCTCTCACTCGCTCTCTGTCTATCTCTCTCTCTGTCTATCTCACTCGCCCCCACGCTCGCTGTGCGAGTGCGCTCAGCCAATGAAGCGTACCTAATGCGGGCGGACACTAAGCCACGTGTGAAATTCAATCGCCGGCTCATCTTGGATCGGCTCGGCTTGTCTCACTCGCACCGTCATCACCACACAGGCTCGAATGTCGTCCGCCTGGACACCTCGTTAGGAGCCCGACGCTGATGCTGATGCTGATGCCTGTGCTGATGCTGACGCTGACGCCGACGCCAACGTCAACGTCGCCGCCGTCGATGCTGTTGGCCGGCCGGCCGGTGTGGGGTCCCCTCGGCCCAAGCGCGCTCGCTTCGGTTTCGGTTTCGGTTTTCATATTTTGAGGTTCACCGATGTGTTAACAGGCGGCGGCTGTCGCATATTAGGCAGCCCATGACCAGATCCTCAGCCTCTCCCCGCAGCCAAACTCATTCCCATGCCCCAAACTCTGCAGCTCCGCACCCCGCACCCCATACTCCACACCCTGAGCCATCATCCATGGTCATGTGCTGACGAATTTTTGCAGGCCAACAGGCAGCGGCGGCGGCTGCGGCAGCGGCAGCAGGCAGCAGCCACGGCCAGCCTGAAGACACAGCGATAGCAAGTGTCACGTCAAGCACATAAATTAAATGCACAACAACAATAACAAGGAAAAAAGAAGAGCAATACAATACACCTCCAGCGAGCCGAATACGGATTGCCCTGCATATTGAAGCCCATTGGTCGGATATCAATATTTACTATAACTACAAAAAAAAAAAAAAAAAAATCAATTTATTTTTAATTTATTTTAATTTAATTTTGCTACATATTTTTTTTTTCAACAAAAACCTTTTGTTTGTATGTATATATTTTTTAAATATATATATATTTTATTTCAATTCAAAATTATATTTTATTACATTTTTATTTTTATATATTTTTATATATATTTTTAAAAAATTTTTGTATATAAAACTATATTGAAATTTAATTATAATTTGTCATAAGAGAACCTGCTTAATATATAAATATTTATTTGCATAATTTGTACTTTAATTAAAACAATTGAAGGGACTAAAAAGTACTACTAAAGTAAATAAAATAAAATAAATAAAATAATTCAAAAAGTATAAAAAATGTATATGTAATTTCCTCCCCTACTTAATTTAACATTATATTTTGTTGTTGTTAAATCTAATTAAATACATTAAAAAAATAAAACTTGACTACTTGTTGTTCATGGCATTAAAAAAAAATATATTCAAAATTTTTTTAATGGAAATATTATCGAATAAATGAATTAGTTGATATATGATATATTTTGAAGTACCTTTGTATAAACTAAAATATAGTAATTCATGTATGTGTGAACATAATATTTTTAATTTGTACGTTTTAAATAAGTTTCTGTATTGTATAATATTAAATTAAATGTTTTAGAAATATTTCATTTATATTTAAACTTACATATATTTATCTACTTATTATAAGGTCTCATAATTTTCAAAATATTTCTATGATTTTTTTTTATTTATTTTATAATACACATGTTTAGAAAATATGTACAACTGAGGTAGTATAAAATATAATATTAACATTTTTTATTTACCTATTATTGCAAGTCTTACATATTAAAACGGGTATAAATCAATTGATATATATTGCTATATTAATATATTCTGTTTTTATATTTTAATTAAATGCCAAATGTGAATATTAATGAAGTGAATTGACTTTTTGTATTAATCATCAAATTCAATTGTGAGGCATATAAAAGAGAAACACATTAAACGACAGCTGACTGCAATTGAGATGGAACAAGTGCGCTGTGTGGTGATTCCCCTGCAAGTCGTGATACCCCAACACCGAGGGCATCCGAAAAGAGAAGCAGCGAAAAGAACATGAATAAGCAGCCGATCGCAACGAGCACAAGACAAGATAAGCAGATAATTTTCTAGGCAGCAGCAAACGGTGCGGTGCGGTGCGGTGCGGTGCGGTGCGGTGCGGTGCGGTGGCCACAGGCAGCGCGGGACGGACAAAGGGACGTTGCATGGGATGCCTCCAAATTGGACCACAGACGCTGTACCCGGTACCCTTAGCAGCGACATGATGTTTTACTAACCAGCGCACGGGCTGTGGGCAGCGGGCGAGCGGGCGAGCGGGCGAGCGGGCAACGGGCGACAGACAATGGACATGCGGACAACCGATGACTGAAGAGAGGCTGCTAATAATTTGTGTACGCGACGCCGCCAGAGCCAGAGCCAGAGCCACCGGTACACCATCGGCCGGAATCCAGAGTCTAAGCTTTGTGGTGTGCTGGCTTAGGGGCACACAATGGAGGAGCATGGGCATGGCCATTGGCTGGGCCGGGCTGCTCTGTGCCCATTGTCGTCCTTCGTTTCATGCTAAACGTGTTGTTGCCAAATTGTGAACAAGATTCATTCATGTTTCAACACATTGAGCAACACGAGCGAGAGGGACTCCGACATACGCTGAGGATGCGCTCTGCCATCCGTGGCGGTGTCGTTGTCATGGCCATCAGCCGTCAGCCTCTGCCTCAGCCTCGTCGTTGTCGGCGTGTGAACAGACAATAATGCGGCTGCGGCCCGCACGTTCTGCCCTCTGCATTCGCAGCTCTCATTTGAATGTGATGTCTGCACTGTGAATTTATTGTGGCCGCGGACTATGCGGCGTATGATTAATAAAATTAATATGAATCCACACAGATAATAATTGGGTAATTCGAAACGCCGGCGCACAAAGGCCCAAATCGCTTTTATCGCATTGACAAGGGACTGCCAACAGTTAGACCATAGAGCATCCGCATTCAATTATCCTGCCATGAGACAGCCACAAAGGAGCGCAGCCAGAGCAGCTCAATCGATTGAGTCATGTGTGTGATTCATCAAATCAAATCAAACGACTTTATTACCATTGCTCAGAGTGCTGGAAAAATTAAAAAGTTTTCGACTTAGGCAGACAGTTTAACCTATTCGAGAATTCCCGTTGTGAATATGCTCATGTAATTATAGATAAGAAATATTATATATTCACTGAATTTCTATATGCTTGGTAATCGATAACATTAACAAAGAAATCGTTATCGATCTGTTACACACACTCGATATGCGATTCGGTTCACCTCGTCGCCCGCATCAAAAACATTTCCGATGCTTGGGGCATACTATTTATTTATTTTTATTTTTTAAAGATTAGATTTGATATCGGATTATATGATAATAATTTAATGTGAAGCTCTGGCTGCTAAGGCCTTCGGCTTTCCATACTGAAATCTACGGTTAATGGGTAGAAGTAGCAGAACATATTAATATTACGAGTCGAAGCAACCTTTTGCTCCCTGAAAGATTACGTGGTAGTGAAGTAGAAGTTCTCTCTATGTTGGTATTGCGGGTCTAGTACGGACAACTTCAAATGGACTGTGAAAGAGCATTCACGATCAACCCCTCTCTATGCTCTATGTTTCAAATACGGAAGCCTTTAGGTTGAATAATATAAGGTACAATAGTATTATACTATAATATAATATAATATACTTAAAAAGCCACTTGAATTTAATTGAAATAATAAATAAAATAATGAAATAGAAAAAACTATTGTAATTATTTCTTTATATATAGATAACAATATAGCTTGCAATAAATTATATAGAATACTATAAAACTATTTTTTTCTGCAAATTAATATAATTATTTTACATATATGTGATTATTATATAATTTGAACTAAAGTAGCTCAAAATAGGAACAAATTTAAAAACTAGGAAATGGGATATGATTATAATGAAATAAATAGGAAATTGCATTTGATAACTATTTTTTGAAAGTATTTATATACAATACATATAGCTTTGAGTCAATATTGATTATTTGATTTCTTATACAAAAAGAAACAATTATGACATCAAGAAATGATAAAGATTGCTATATATTTCTAATCGATAAAGTTGGGTTAATATAACTCTAACCAATAGCCATATTTATAAGGCGCTGAATCTGATATAACAGCTTGGCACTGGCCTAACCGGAAATGCCCGACATTCCAGTCGCATACCAAGCCAGCCAACAATAAGAACAACAATAAAACTAATAATAAAACAACAACACACAAGCACACACAGTGCGTGAGGGAGGGAGAAAGAAAGAGACAGTTAGAGAGATAGAGAGAGAGAGACATGGACATTGCTTGCTTTCATTTATTGTGATTCTGAAGATGTTTCTTATTATGAAATTAGAGTGAACGCCGAACAGCAAGCACATAGAGATCGTAGGGACTGAAGGGACAGACAGGCAGACAGACAGACAGAGGACCGAAACAACGACAATGTGAACGGCGTCGGAGACTGCGACAGCGACACTTGGCCAGGAGCTCAATGAATGAAACCGAAATGAGAAATGAATGATATCATGCGCATTGTTAGCTCATACGACAGACACGGCTGAGGCCTGCGGGTCCCAGCAAACGAGATCAAATGCGATAGCGCCACGAAACGAGGCAGCAGCCTACAGCCGACGGCCAACAGCCAGCAGACTTCTGTCCTCTGCCTCCTGGCTGGCAGAGCGTTTGCGTTCGCGTTCGCGTTTGCGTTTGCTTTCGGGGCAACGTGTTGCTCATTTAGCTGGCAGCCAGTGCGGCCATAATTCAACGCTTTTGATAACTGCGTTAGGCACCGGCAAACGGCAACTGGCGATCGGCAACCGGCAACCGGCAACCGGCACCCGGTACCAACACCGACAGCAGCAGCCCAGGATCGGCGCGCGTCAGCACTTGGATCTGGGCAAGGGCGAATTGAGAGCTGCGAATCTCTAACCCCTTTACGGGACGCACAGTGCTTAAAAAGTGTCGAGCATTATGCATTAGATCTCTTCAAATTGGGTAGGTCATCAATTGAGACTTACCCCTCTCTCTCTCTCTCTCAGACTAAAACATCGGACTATACTCAGATTATACTTAAGGAAAAGCTATTTAGCTGTAATAGAACTGATCTTTCTCTCTCTCCCTCATTCTCTCTTCCACAACAATCACCTCTACCTACTTCATTCAAAAAACCTCTATCATATAAACCTCAATGGATTATCATATTACAAAGAGCTGGCAGAGCGATGGCAAATCCGTAAAGTCAATCATCAGTCAGTCTCTGATCGGATCACATAGAACTGAGCTCTGACTCAATTACAGAGGGTCAGAGAGCGGGGCTCTATGATTTGGTAGATTCTTATGAAAAGGGAGATGGCAAGTGTCTAAAACTTGTTTTAGTGCTGATCAGTAATAGTGAACATAATAATCATCTCGAGTCGGCTAAGCTATTTCCGAGTCGAAATAGAGAAACCGATCAAAGTCCGCTGCCTGTTGAACCGGCAAATATTTGCAGTTAATTAAATGGAAAGAATATAATTGAATGCACTTTGAATTATGAATTAAGTGAATACAGCAGTAAGAGTATTGCATTTATTTATTTGATGTATAAACAAACAAAAATTACAAGTCAGGGTCAAACAGTTGGCAGTGCTTTCAATAAAGTTCTTCACAAATAACATTAAAATATTAAGTGTAATAATTTATTATTCAGTTACACTTACTATCATTAAAAATCACAATTAAAAACAGTAAATAGAAAATTGAACAAATATAAAAAAGAATAACGAATTTCAATACATAGTCTTATGCATTAGTTAAACTGTTGCCAGAGCTCTCAAAAAATAAATAATTTTAAAGATAATTAATGCAAAGTAAAAGATGAATTTTATAGGGTATATATATTAATAAAATTATTTAAAAAAATTTACATTGTATATTGTATATATATATGCTTTCAAAAATAATATTTTTAATGTATTTGTTAACTAACAATATATCAATGGAATTGTTTTTATTGTAATATTGACGCAATATCATAAAAATAATTATTAATTAAAATAAATAAATATAAACTAATATTGACTATATAATAAAAATTATTATAAATAAAATCTTAACAAATTTTAAATTTTCAATATTCTATAAATATATTTTAATATTTTACTTCATTTTATTTATTTATTATTATTTTATTCTCTATGTGTAGCATTAGATCTAAGTAATAAAAATTATAATAAATACAATTAAATAAATACATGAACACTATTTTTTTTTAATTATTATTATTTAATTATTTACTTATTATTATAACTATTATTATTATTTTTTTTTTAATTTTTACTAGCTGACAATATTCATAAAAATAGATTTAAAAATTAAATAGCAAATAAAGATATAAACCAAATCATCATACCTTGATTTCCTATTTTAACGGGTTAAGGGTATAAACATATACATATGGAATAGCAATAAAAAAGATATATCAATTAATATTTTAATTTTAATTTTAATTTTTTATTCAATTTTTTTTTTTTACAAATGACAACAATAAATATTACATTGAAAATATTATATTAATAATAGAAGTGTTCTCAGATCTTGCATTGTTACTAATAATACACAATTTTAATCGGAATAATAATATTCATAATATATTTACAAAATTGGTTTGCTGTGTTGTGGTACCACTGTAACGCTGCATCATCTATGGCTGGCCCGCACCGCTCGCCCTCCCTTTTGTGTGGTACAAAATGTTTTTTTTTTTATATTTATTTTTATTTTCGATTTTTTTTTTGTCTTTTTATTTTTGGTGTTTGCCTGGCGATTTGTTGTGTTTGATTTGCTGCCTCATCGCCGTCGCCGTCGCCGTCTGCCGCACATACAGATACAGATACAGATACATATATATATATATATATACCTGCGCATTCCTGCGTGCCGCGCGCATTGCATTGTTCGCTTTTTGGTTCATTCAAATCCTTTCGGTAAAATTCTTTTGTTTGGTGTCAAGTTTAACAAATATTTGAACGGCCGGCAGGCAACGGCGTCTCTTGTTTGTCCCCATGTTTCTTGCGTGTTGCGCTCCTTGTCATCTTGTTATAGTTCTTGTTGTTGTTGTTGCTGCTGCTGCTGTTGTTGCTGCTGCTGCTGTTGCTGCTGTCGCGGTACATGCTTTCTGTGACATGGGGGCGTATGAGTAATCAGCGCTGCCCACAATTAGTTGGCCTTAGACAAGCTGCGGCCGGCCAGACTAGACAGCGATTAGCATTACTTGATTTGCCAACTGCTGTTGCTATTGTTGCTACCTCCCCGCTGCCAGCTCCTCTGCCGACTGCAGCTTCTCTCCGGGCTGGCCTTAGCCTGACTTGGCTTGGCTCCATTGTTGAGTTCTTATCGCGCCGCGCGCTTTTGTTGTGCGAAATATTTTGCACCCCGCAGCGCAGCGCACAAATGCCACAAGAATTGCATCCGTCCGACAATATGGCTGTGGACTGGGCCAGGCGAAGCCAGGCGAAGCCAACTGCTGTGCAGATCTCTGCTCAACGTTTTGGGGCTCTGAGTTCAACTAGCTGTGACAACAATAACTGCGACTGCGACTGCTGCTGCTGTAGAGGAGAACAAGGGAAAAAAAGCATTTAAATAATAAAAAATAGTAAAAGATATAAAAATTGCAACCGTAATTGTTTATTTATTATGACAATGTTTTCCAGTCGATGTTGTTGCTGCTGCCGTCGCTAGTTGTTATTGTTGCTAAATGCTTGAGTGCCAGAGTGAATATAAATACTTTGGGCTTTATCAAAATGCTCTAAAGCCATAAAAAATAAGCTATACATTTTTCATATATATTCTCTAGAGGGTATATCAGTTACGTTGAATAAGCGTTAAATAATATCTTGATTGTTGAAGGAGAAGTGGAGCCAGGTCAAGGCTAAGCTTGCTCCACTGGGAACGTGATATATTATCTATATTAGAGAATTAACAGCTTAACTTGAATTCTCACTAATGTGACCAAAGGCTCTCAATAAATTATAAATAATAATAATTATATTATTAAAAATAATTGTTTAGTGTTTAATCATGTGCAGATATTCGAATAACTTATATACTTATATGGTATATAACTAAGTATTCGAATGTATTTGGTGTTTGATTTCTTTGTATTTAAAACATGTATACCTGGAAGTCGAAATAGCTGGTACTCGAAATATGTGGTAGAGGAAATACGTAATGTATTTTCCGATTTAAAGATATTTTATTGTCTTGCGGTAACAAAAAAATTTCACAATGATATTGATATTCGCCTAGAGCCGATAAAAAGAAAAAGACTTGGCACGTGATGTTTTAAAGTCCCATAAAGACTGATAATAAATTTTCAGAATAATGGAGACGTAGCTAATCGGATTGCAAAAATACTGCTATATATGGAGCACTTTTGTTGCTTGTGGTTTGGAATGCATACTTGAACTCAAAATATTAGTTCAATGATAAGGAAGACGATAGGAACACATGCTAAGGGGGCGTGGCAAGTCAAACAAACTTATTTCTGCTAAGCATTAGATGGAATATATATTTGCATTGCACATTATGATCGAGGAGCTATGACAAATCGGGAGAGCTACATATATCTTCTATAGGTATTCAGCTATATGTTCAAAGTGAACTGCCTATAAAACTGTTGACCTTCTCAATTGATTTGACAACATTGATATATGCATTTTCAGGGCGTGGCAAATCGGAGCTTGCAACTGACAGTGCCTTGAATGAGCGAATGAGTATTCTGCAGCAAGTTATGCCCGACTGCAGCACACCTAGTTGTCTGTTTTTATTAACTCTTAGGCATGGTGATAATCTAAAAGTAGTAGATGAAAGTAGCAGAAAAACCCAGTAGTAGGTAAGTGGATGAAAGTAGGAGACAAATGAAGTATTTTTATCTAATTATACTTTTTTCAACAATTTTGTTATAAAATTCACAATTATGTAAATGCGAAAATGAAGTAATTTTATATAAATTTTAAATATATAAATATTTTGGAAAATTATAATGATAATATTAAAGTAGTAGATGAAAGTAGCAGACAAAGCCAGTAGTAAAGGAAGTGGATGAAAGTAGGAGACGAAAAATACTACATATTTTTTATCTAAATTAATTATATTCATTTCCATAATTCACAATAAATTAAATGCGAATATGAAGTAATTTAATATAAATTCAAAATCATTTTTTGATAACTTTGTGCTTGAACTTAAATTAAATTTAAATTTAATAGTTAAATTATTTTATTATTAAAAAGTAAGTATTTTTAAATACATTTAAAAATATTTCAAAAATACTTGTATTCATAAAATATAATAATTTCACTATATAAAATGCTATTAGTCCATTTTCGTATTCATAATTTGTTCAATTTTATAGTCTCGTTATATTTCTAGTTGGAATATGCGCATATTCTATATAGCTAAAACCAGTAAATTTTAATTATCTTATTTATATTATTTTTTATATATTTTTTCTTTTTTTTTCTGAGAGAATTGAGGATTCGGTTCGTCGCACTGTGACATTTAGAGACTTTTGCTTACTTTCAGTTTTTATTGCAGCAGTTGTAGAACTTGCAGCAGTGTCTCGGCCAGATAATCATCGGGCGCGCATACGCATAGTGAACGCGGATGGCTCTTCTGACACTTCAATGGGGGCTCCAAGACTCGAGGCTGGAGACTGGAGACCTCGAGGCACGGCCGCTGCGGCTGCTGCTGCTGCTGCTGCTGCTGCTGCTGGTTGTTAGTGTCGGAGGAGTTTGCCGTTGCAGTTGCCTCATGCTGTGGCGCTATGCAGCGATTATGGCAACGGATTAACTTCCTCTTTTGGTTGCTGCTTGTTGTTGTTGTTGTTGTTGTAGTTATTGTTGTGCTTACAATGGTGTCACTGGCTGCTGCTGCTGCTGTTGTTGTTGTTGTCGCTGCAACTGCCGCAGTTGGCACCACCCGCTGCCACTTTGTGCCGTGGCCCTTTGTTGACTGCTGCTGCTGCTGCTGCCGCTGCTGCTGCTGCTGCCGCTGCTGCTGATGATGATACCGATTGCCGCATAAAACGAGCCACATTAACCACATGACACACATAGTTAATAATAATACTTATTATGTGAACGATTATAAGCCTGTTGCTCGCGCCGCGTCAATATGGCCCGCCGCCGTATTGGGCGTGAATGGGACGCTCGCCCGTGCTTATCGCACGCACTTTCGATTCCGTTCGCTCGAGCCATTTGAGGAGCGATAAGAAAGCTAATCAAAGGAAGGCACACACTGGCCACGCGCTGGCCGAGGGGCAGGAGATGAAGCTGCTAACGCCTCATGCCTAGAAGTATACTTTGCCACGGACTTATCGATCCGCCAAGAGCTATCCATCGATGTCGTAGGGTTTCTACTACGCTTCAGCTGCTTTGCGTAGTTGAAGCAAGGCATAGATCACGGGCGAAGGTTAGATCCTTGGAAGGCATGGTAAAGATTGGTAAACTAATTGAGAGAGCGCAATTTGTTTACTTTGTGGTGTTATACAAGTATCTGCATATAAAGTGCAAACCAAGCTAGAATAGGTGTAGATTGTGTTTAGCTTAGCATAAGTTTCATCTATCGAGGCATTCAAAAGATCTGAAATATATCATTATATCATACATTTTTCCCCACATACATTAAAGTCTATTTAAACAGCTTGATAGCTCGATCTTCGCGTTCTCCAATGATGTCTTAGAGTTTTATTTAAAACTTACTTTGCCAATAAATTTTCATCCATAAATAGTATAAATTTATATAAATAAGATAAATTATTATTCGAAATATATAAATATATTATTAATAATAATTATTATTTATTTTTCTTGGACTGAGGTATGTAAAAGTAATAATAAGAATAATGATAATAATATGGGCTATAAAACAAATGGTAATATAATAATATGAAAAAAATAAAATATATTTTAAATTTATTTTTTATCCATTAGTGAGTTGTAGAAAAGTAAAGAAACTGAAAATAGAAATATAAAAAATGAATATAGATATGAAAATTAATTCCAATTTAATAAATATAATATATACAATATATATATAAATTAATTCCAATTTAATAAATAAAATAACATCGCTTTATGTTGCTTATGCTCAATTTTTTAAATATGTAAAACTTTTCATGTGATAAAAATTAGCTCATTTTGTATTTTTATGTAATTGGCTATTATTGGAAAAAATATACAAAATAATTCAGTTTGAGTAAAAGAGTAAAAATTGCATATATTATATATATGTATATATATATATAAACTACAATCAAAACGAAAATTAACTTTCACGCTCGGAAATTTGTGAATGGCAGCCCTTAACTGGCTCAAATCGTAGTACTCAATTGTATGTGAATTGTTTGATCTGGTGCGGGAGTCGATTTCACGGCTCACAAGTCACAGTCGAGCCGGATCGCAATATGCGTGTGTAAAAGTCACGAATTAGGGCTACGCAGGGCAGAGCGAAGATGAGAAGATGTTGCCAGCGACACTTGATCCCTTTGTGGGCTGTGTCTATTGCTGTCCTTGTCTCGCTGGGCATCTTCATCTTCGTCTGTTGCCTCTCCCTCTTCTTCTTTCTTTTGGCCGCAATTTATCACATGCCACTTGTAGCCGGATTTTGATCTAATAAAAACTGTCAAAACGTTTGCAGGACGCTGGGAAAATATTTACACGGCTCACAAAGGGCCAACATACACAAACATCATCCACTAGCCAGCAGGTGAGTGAGTGTGAGCGAGCGAGGGAGAGGGAGAGGTAGAGGGAGAGTGCGAGAGGGAGACACTTAGGGACTGGGTAAAACAGTTAGAGCTAGACAATAGCAACAGGATCAAGGATGCTGCACAGCCGCACAGCGGCAGGTCGTTCGAGACTTGGGCGGTATGACACATCAGGAATTTAGACATTAAAGGATCTGTCCAAATGGCAATGACAGTGGCTAGGGAGTCGGGCCCCGGTTTGGGTGTTCACCACAGGCTGGCCGCCTTCGGCTACGTATTGAAAAGATGAAAGTGAATTTCATTGCCGTGTAAAAAAGAAGGCAAAAGAATGCAGCATCGGTCAATTGAAATGAAATGAGCGACCGCTGGGAAATCGAAACGGACTGAGGGACACACACACACACACACACACACATAGAGAGAGAGTGTGAGAGAGAGAGAAGGCGCTCGATTTGGCTCTGGTTCTGGGCGGCCCCTGCACGTTTAGCTATTTTTATGGAGTTCCATGGAATTATCGCTCACTCCGTTGCGCTCTCTCGATCTACCAAACGTTTCTATTAACACATTGTTGGACGGGGCAGCAGTTCCTCAGTATCCCATATAGATAACCATATACACATATGTATATACTTGTAATTCTCTTGGCTGATTTGTATTGTAGTTCTGTTTGTTTTATACTTTGCCGACACCATTTGCCGCTGGGAAAAGTGAAACGCTGTCAACGCCGACGCCAAAATATGTCCCGATTGAATTTTCCAAAAGAAAACACGACAGAGGAAGAAGAAGAGCAACCTAAAATTTCTTTTGGCACTACTGCAGGGATGTGCGATGATTCGTGACTGTTTCCTGTGCCCATATCTCAATGTCAATGACTCGCTGGACTCGCGCATTGCATAAGCCTGCTCGTCCCCGAACAAAGGCGTAAAATACAAAATGAAATGTATAAGAAAAGCAAAAGCTGACTATAAACCGAATGCGAAATGCGGAGACTTGACCTTGTCGTCGGCTCCTATTCAAAAGAGATTAGCCAAAAGGTTTTGCACAAACATTCTTTGGCCATCGTTATTGCAGGCATTTAAAGCGCTAAATATGTGATTTATGGCCGTTATGTGATTAGATGCCATCATCTACTGATATAGAGCGGCTCCAGCACACACACACACACACACACACACACACATTTATGCAACAGCAGCTGCCAGCCGGGAACGGGGAATCGGAATGGGGGCAGTCAACAGCTTAACTGTTGCCACAGACCTGAAATTGTTCGCAGTTTACTCTTCATATACACATATTCGTATCTTTATCAGCAAACTTGGATACAACATATATATGTAGGGATCTTAAGTTGCATTGCCTGCTTAGCCCTCACACGGATTGATTATTGGAGTTAGCTTCATTACTTTTGTGTCGATCATCGTTAGAGAAGGTCTAACATTATATGTAATCTTGAAGGACATGGGAGTTATTCGGGATTGCGTAACTTTTGATCTCAAACTCTCCTCAGAATTTCAACTCTCTGGCATATTAAACAACAGAATTTGTAGAATATAAGAAAAAACGTTTTCCTATTTCGAGCAAATCTTCATACTCTTTCAGTCAAGGACTATATACAATGATTATTATATTATATAAACGGATAAGCTGGTTTCTATACCCATTCAGGGAAGTGGAATGAGCATATATTGGACCTTCCATCAGTCCGTGGAGTACGTAAAACCCATATACTCATTTTACTTTCCTGAATGAGTATTGAAATTAGCTAGCCTTACTCCCAACTCTTTATTGAATTTGAATTTAGAAAATTCAAGATCTAATTTACTTATTATAGACTAGAATTAATATAAAACTAGGAATAGAATAAGAATTGGGCACTAGCAACTGGAGTCTTTGGCTTGATTTGGTTAAGATATACTTAAGAATTACTTTAATTGATTTATATGAAATTATATATGAAATGGATGCTATAAACAGACTTAGACACAAATGGTAACCAGATTCAATTATAACTACATTCATTCCATAAGAGTTCAAATGAATTTGAATATACTTTAAGTATTTTATAAGTGCCTCTACCTTAAGCACTACATCTGACAACGTCTTTAGCTTTCTTTAAGAACAGTTGCAATTGTTGCATAATGGCAGGTGAAGCATCACCAAACTAGACACAGACATGGAGCGATTCCTTGCTGCCTCTGTGCCCCCGCCCCTCCGCCTGCTGGCTGCTCGGGCTAATGAAGAGCCGTAGCACATGAGCGCATATTTAATGGCATAATGTGCTTAATTTGTGCCTGGATTATAGTCAAACTCATAGACAGACAATGTCAACAATGTCTGATGTAAGTCGGGGTGCGAGCTGGGGTGCGCGTGGGCGTGGTCTTGTGTGAGCTCAACGGAGCGCTCTTGACTTAACAAGCTCTGCTGGCAGAGATTTGCCTCGCTGCCTTGCCTTGCCTTGCCTCGCCTGGCCCTGCGCTGGCTTTTGTTATTGTTATGAATAAGTTAATAATACGGCGGAAGGCGGCCTTTGTCGTGCCTCGACTGATCTACCTCGCCCGCAGCGCAGGCAGCGCTTATTAAATGATTGAAGCCTTTTGTGGCGAGCCGTGAGTCTTTTTTTGGCCAGCCATAAAAAGGTGGAAACTTTTCACAACGTCGAAGGCGACCACCATCAATAACTGACCACAACGAGCTGCACACCGGGACGAGCTGGCAGACAGACAGACAGACAGAGAGACAGGCAAGCAAGCAAGCAGGCAGGCAGGCAGGCAGGCAGTCAGTGAGGCGGACCAACGGACAGACAGCCAGTCGACCCGGCAACAATATTTATGATTTGTTAAGCAAGCGGCAGTCAAACGTGCGAAAGGATAATCACAAGCGCCTGCTGGAACGCCCCCTCAGCCACCAACCATAAGCGACTGCAGTCGAACGAGCCATGAAACTGGCTCCACACTCCCCGTACCCCCTCGCCACGCCACGCCATGCCACGCCACTCCACAGCAGTCCAGTCCAGTCCAGTCCACTCCAAACTCTGGCATCAGTTCCAGTTCCATCAACATGGCTAGCGTCGTGTGTGAGACATTTCCAAATTGAGTCAATGACTTTTATTTTTATAGCTCCCTCTCCCTCTTCCTCTTCCTCTCTCGCTCTCTCCCATGGACCGTCAGCATCATCCATATCCATATGCATATGCATATCGTTGCAGATGTGGCGAATCCAGGCCAGCAGGAGGCGCAGAGGCATGCCAAATGATGGGAACAGCCGATGGAGCCGTGGAGCGGGACACTGGAACGGCGCTGCGTTTTATTGCCATGCGAATTGAGCTATTAGCCAAGTGTATGGCCGAGATAATCCAAGCGGCCACAGATGAGCTACGATTAGGCGCAACAGCAACTTCATCTGCTGCCCGCGTCGAGCATAATCATAATCATCATAATAAAAGCTTTTAGACCACATTCGACCTATCAATTTGCCAATACGATAAGGTGGTTAAACTAGGAGATGAAGCGATACGATATGGCAGCTGGGATCTATATGGTACATATATATGTTTAGGAATGCAAATAGTAATGTATTTGAATGCAATAAGTTGGGCAATATGAAATGTAATGCGAGTATGTATAAATAATGTAAATTCATTTATTCTAGACATGCGATCATATAGTACAAGTCTTAAAAACAAAATGGAATACGATCAGTGATTTATTGTCTTGCTATCATGTCTGAGTAATATTAACTATCATTAGTTATAATGATGTTGAATATTAAGAGTCGATAATAAGTCAAGTGTGGTAAGAGATAGTCCAAGCAGGAGAAGGCATTTGAATCGTAGCCCAAGCTGGAGGAGACTTTGAAGTCCATAAGCAACGATCTAACTGATCTTAAATACTAAGGTATTTTTACCCAACTCACACACAAACAGCACTTTTCTATGATTATCAGCTTTGCACAATTCGATTCATTTTTCGATAACCAGTAATATATCGATAATTAGCAATAGGTTCTTAAATAACTATTCCATCCATAGTCACTGGAAACTGAAGCATTCTAGACTCCTGCGAAGTATACATTCTTCAGTTCGAGAGCTCTGTGCCTGCCCTGAATTTGATGTCTCACATAGGGATTATCGATATACAAAAACAAAGAAAATAATCATCGTGATCTGCTCTCAGACCACCTGCGCAGCACTCTAACTGTGTGAGTAACTGGGTTAGCTGGCAACTTTATCAAGTGCCACGCCACCCCTTGCAGAGAGAGGCAGAGAGACAGCAACAACAACAACAATAGAGCTGTGTTGAGTCAATGATCATCGCGCCACTCGTAAGCAATGGCAATCGACAGCAATTAAGCACTTCAGATTTGAACAAATCATAAAAAATTGTAGAGTTGTTGTTGTTGTTGTAGTTGTTGTTGTTGCTGCTGCTGGTAGCAGCTGTCATGGAGCAACAAGAAAACAGCTGCCATTGGCAATGGGCGCTGGCTCGAGCGACGAGGCTCGGGATTTGTAATTCGGACAATGCATTGCCACTGAGAAGGGCTCGAGGGTCGGGCATTAATTGAGCCTGGACAGCGTCAGGATTAGCAGATGAATAAAATGATTGGCAGAGACGAAAAGAAAAGGGAAAGAGAGAGATAGAGAGAGAGAGAGAGAGAGAGAGAGAGAGAGAGCGAGAGACGAGTGTTAACATGATCGGTGATCTGTGAAATTCCTGGCTTGCAATTCAATCAGCGACTTTATCAATGGCCTAGGCTGACTTTTTGGCGCTTGTCTCTGGCTCTGGCTCTGTCTCTGGCTCTGGCTCTGGCTCTCATTCTGTCTCTGGCTGTTGCTATTGTATTTTATTGATTGCCAGTTGATTGCTAACGTTGAGGAGGATCGCTCGATTGCAGCTCATTCGGATCGGCGCTTGGGCATCTGGCGGAATGGGCATTAAAAACGTTAACAAGCTGCGTAGCGCCGTCGGCGGCGTTAATGTCGAAACTGGCAAAGGAACGAACGTGTTTCTTAATGAAACAAAGCTTGAATTTTAAATGAGCATCATAAAGAACAATGAAAATGCAAGGCACAGCAACAGCAACAACAGCAACAGCAACAACAACAACAACAACAACAACAAAGCAAAGCCGAATCAAAAGCCGAAGTGGTTCACAGCGACAGCGATATATAAAATAAAATAAAATAAAACAAAAACAAAAACAAAAAAAAAAAAGCTCAGAAATGTTAAATAAACAATAAAAACAACAACAGCAGCAACAACAGCAACAACAATAACAACAACTGCCCAACTTTGTCTCACCATCTACATACGAACAGCTCCCCTATACCCTTTGCCACCCCTCCACAGCCCAAATGCTGTCCAAAAGGAAAAACAAAACCACAACAATGCCGGTTGAGCAATAACAAGGAAACCAAATTTGACAGCAACACAGAACTTGACACAACGAACTCCAAATACACTACCCAACATGCATGTCGAATATAATATATGCGTAGATACTCACCCCCTCGAGCAGAGCTCTTTGGATCCATCAGCAGATTTCTAGGTTAACCAAAGCCCGATACCAATCGCATAGGCAGGCGCACTCTACACCCTTTCCCACAAAAACATTACTATCTTTATATATTTAATCGATCTTACCTATCTATTCCTTAAATGATTTTTTTACATATTTATCCCCGTTTTCTTTCTGAGCTTAATTGAAGACTTACAAATTACTATGAGATAGTATTGAAAAAAAAAAAAAATAATAATAAATAAAAATTCATAATCAAAATAAATAAAAAATATATATAATACATTCTAATAGTGAAAAAAAAAAAAAAAACAAATAACAGAATCAAAATATTTGAAAAAATCAAAGAATTTTTTTCTGAATTATTTAAAAAACGATAATAATAGCAAAATTAAATTTAAAAGAGCAATAATTGTTTTTTTTTTTATTATTACCAATTTCTATTTAAGTTATTCAATGATTTTCAAATTTAAAAAAAAAAATGGTTTCAGTAAAAATAAAAATAAATAAGACAGCCAAATCTTATTTAATATTTTTAAAAAATAAAAAATGAATAATATAAAAAATAAAGTGATCATAAATTTAATTTTAGACTAAATTCGACTAAATTAACAAAGGCAAATAATCGAAAATTAAAATATATTAACTAAACTAATTCTTCTGACATTATTTAGCAAAATAAAAAGTTTAAAGTAAACCAAACCAACAAGATTAATTAAATACAATTTAAATAACAATAAATAAATAAATAAACAAATTATACAATGAAATAATTTAGTTAAATTTTGTTTTAAAATAAGCTAAATGAAGTTTAATTAGGCTACAACTTTTTTGAGTTTACAACAGAATTGATAAAAGCCCAAGTAAAACTAAATGAAAATATATATACTTAAAAATAAATTTAAATATCTAAATTAGGTATGATCAAATCAAGATTCATGGAATACAAAATAATGCTAAGTAAGCGAAAAATTATAATAATATATATAAAATGTAAATAATTAAAGCTTAGTCCAAAATAAGTAAACCAACGAAATTCTAGTACCACATTACGATAGCGTCGTAAGATAATATATACATATATAAATTTTTATTGGGAATTATGGAATTCTTTTATTTATATATTTTTGTAAATATTGTATTTGATTTTTGATATAGAATGAAATGAAATCCATTCAAGTGCTCTTCATATATTTGCCAGTGGCGCATGTTGTCTGAGTGAATTGTGAAGCTCTCGGCGAGTGTATTAAATGATAATCATGTGGCTGGGATGTAAAAGTTGCCGTCGCGGCTTAAAGGATCACAAATGATTTTGCGGTCAAAGATGAAATGAAAGGCGAACAGCGACCGCGCGGGCGGCAGGGGCCAGGCGACGCCGATGCGGTAAGGTGTGGGGTTGCCGCGAGGGGCGGGCAGCGGAGAGGGTGGAGAGGGCGGTTCGGTACGATGGCGGCAAAGGTGCCTGAAACGTTTCGGTGGTTTTTTGGTGCTGGCCATAATTGGTGCTCATCTTAATGGCATTAAAATTGCATTATCGCTGTATTTATTGAAACGGTTTGTTTTAACAAGATTAACTCGATGATACCGCCGAAGCGAAGCAGCAATCGAGACAGGCCCCAAAATGATTAACAGCCAAAGCCGGCGAGCACCGGCAGGCAGCAGAACAGTGCGGGAGAGAGAGAGAGGAAGAGAGAAACAGAGCAGAGAAAAAAAATACAAATAAATAAATAAAAAGTCAAAGTGAAAATCGCGTTAAATGCGTTGTTGTTGTTGCTGTTGTTGTTCGTTCTTTGATTGGCTTGCGACTTATTGTTGTTGTTGTTGTTGTTGTTGCTGTTGTTGGGGCGGTCGTAAATATATTTATAACATAATTCCATATCATTTAATTTAGATGATTAGATTCAATATGCCTGCACAGCAGCCCCAAGTAGCTAGCAGATACATTTGTATCTGTATCTTTAAGTCATGTCATCCGATATCTGTGCAGCTCCATTTATCAAAGGCGCGACCGTTGGCATTGGCTCTCGCGTTGGCGTTGGCGTCGTACAAATCAGTAGCGATTGTTGTTGCTGTGTTTGCTTTGTGCTGCGTTTAGTTATTGAAGCTGATTAACCCATTGAATGGGCAGCGACTATGGCTGCCGCCGTACAGCGCCCATTAATTTAATTGGACACATGTATTCACTGCGTAGCACAATAGACATCATAGTTACTAATACTAGCCCAGCCTAAATCGAACGTAAATCAAAATCGTAAGTGAACAATTTGCCAATGACTCATTCACTGATGTCGCTCAACTGATGTGGCTGTAAATCACATGCAGTCTAATATAGTTGCCTGTGATTGAGTAAGAAGAAGCGTCAGGCATTATATGCAACATGCGAATGGATTGGATATCAATGGCAAAAGCTGTTTTAGTATCCATTTCAAGTCTACCTGATTTTATTGTTTTCAGATTACGTCTCGAAGAGTTATTTGAGCCAATTTCATGCATCTGTTAATTAGTCTGCATTATGCGATCCACACTGCAAAGAGCAGCTGGTGCAGTTCCAGCTGCGAGAGCGGGGATATCGCTCTTCATTTGCCTCCCCTTCTAGCTCAGCCTAAAACTGTATTTCAACAACAATAAACAACAAGCAATTGCAGCTGAAAGCCTGTGCAAGCACTTCTTGAACTCGGAAAGTCTTATCTTATTTAGGTCTGAGCTGGAGCTCTTAAAAGTCTTGAAATGATAGAGTATAAAATATTATTTATAAAGACAATTTTATAAAATTTAAAAAATATATATTGTAATATAAACCATTGTATATTCTCTAATTCATATTGAATATGTTTTAAATGTTTATTATACATATGTACATGTTTATATTATTTACTCAATATTTTATTTGATAAGTTAGGCGCATCCTCGCTACTGCACTAGCTGAATCCTTTCCTCGTTATTCATTGAAAATGTTGTTTATATGAAGTTGAATAGCAACTATTTGGTCTGTGCTCTCTCCAAAGTATATGAGTTAAGGCATGTAAGCTCTATTGGTTGTGCTCTTTCTAGGAATTTCGAAGTGGAGAGTCCAAACTTTTTATATAATTACTTAGCAAAATGTGATCACATGCTCTTCTCTTATGTCTCTATGCCTCTTGATATTTATAAAAAATATTTTATAATTTTTTTCTTTTCAAAATTTGTGTTAGCATATGTCTAATTATATACACTAAAAATATAAGGGAAATAAATAAGTAAATAAATGATACATACTTGTACAACATTTATGTATTATCATTATTATTATTATTATTATTATTATTATTAAGAAGTTAAAATTAATATAAAATTAACTCTAACTTAAGGCTAAGCACTGGCAGCAGGGGCCTTTGGCTGGATTTATATATATATCACACGTTACATTGCATACCTATTCGATCTGAATACGTTGAGAGTGTTGATCATGGAATGATCTTTTCAGTCTACGAGAGAGAGAGAGAGAGAGAGAGAGAGAGAGAGAGAGAGAGAGAGAGAGAGAGAGAGAGAGAGAGAGAGAGAAAGAGAAAGAAAGAGAGATAGTCTGTCAATTCTATTTGCTTAGACAGCAAGACAGCTTGCGTAGTTTATAGTTTATTCCATCATTTTCCAAAATAGTGCTGTAGATTCCTCTGCGAAGCAGAGCTCTTATTATACTACCCCTAACTATTTCGGTAGCCAGATGAGCTGTTTTTGATTTAAACATTTTGTACATATATAAATTATAACAATAAAATTCAGAATTATTGTTTTCTATGCATCTTCACAAAGGGTAATGAGTATATTGGTTTTGTGCAATGTGCATCTTGCAGTTCCTCCATTTCATTGAAGAGACTTCAAGTTTGGAACACGATTTTTCCAATCTGTCCACTAGATAATGGATCTGACAATGCTTGAGTCCTGCAATAGTATTCTTCAGTCGGTTACTCTCGACTGCAATGTTCTTAATTGTTTATTTTTCTCAGCATTCTCATTTTGAATTATCATTTTCCTCAATTCAATTATTTATATTTAATAATTTTTGTATAACACAAATACATCTATGTATTGCATCAAAATTTCCGTCTTTGACTCACTAAGCAGCTAAATTCATATACGTACATATGTATGTGTATATTTAGGGATATGTGTATTTTCGGTTGCTTGGCAGCAATTAATACAGATTGGCTTCTGATCAGATGATGCGTTTGTGCATTCCGAGAAATTGAGAGCCGCTAAACCACTTGGGGCAACTTCCTTGAGATAGGCGCTTGCGCCACATAGCACCAAATACACATGTATACATGTATGCATGTATATATGTATATGTATATGTATATGGAAAGGAAAAAGAATAAAGAAAAAACCCATCGATGATCCAATCCCAGATCGCTGGCCAAATAACCCTTAGACAAAAAGTGCCGCGCGCCTTTCCCAGAATCGCGCATAATTATTATTTATGCATACAAATTAAACGGTGCAAAATATTTGCGAAAATCCGCTCAGAGTGCTTATTTATAGCATTTGGCAAAGGCTCCTCTCCTCTCGCCCGTGGAGTAAGAATATGTATTTCACCATCGCATTCAATAGCCATCAAAAAATGTCCGCCAGATAAGGCAAGAGTTGAGAACTGCAAGCCAAATGAGTTTTACTTTCAGCTGAACAAGAGATTGTGAAATGACTGTTAAATCAATATATGTACATATATGTATGTATGTATGGAAATATGGTTATATACATATAAATATATAAGTTTAGTCAAGTCAATTGCAATTGAACAACCCAAATACGCATAAATAACTGAAATTTAGTTGGCTTTTACCAGGTGATAAAAGTGATAAGAAAATTTAAAAATATATATATGTATATATTTTTGTTTTTAAGTTATCAATAAGCTGTCACGCAGCAAGCAATGATAGATAATGAACGATATGCGTGTATTAGATTAGGGTCTCTTTATCTTAAAGTATGCAAAAGTTGCTCAGCTGAAAGCATATCGAGATAATAATAACAAGCAAGAAGGCTCTAGTCGCGACTGCTCGACTAGGAGAACGTAATGTATGTAGATTCCAAAGCACAAGTCTCTAGTATTTGAAATTGAAGGCAAAGAGGGCGTGGTATCCAAAATCTGTAAATTACAAAATTTTTGTATTCATCATATGTATATACACAGAAAATCTGAAGTCACCAGGTCTAAAAGTACTCAAATGAGGCTGGAAAAAAACAAAATTAATTTTTCGATTATTCTCAATAAAAAAAAAGTTATCGGATGAGTTAAAAAATGAGAAAAAATAAAGCAAACTCGCACTGCGTATGGTAAACACGAGTATGCACACAAAATTTCAGCTCTCTAGCTTTTTAATCTTCTGAGATCGACGCACTCATACAGACGGACGGGCGGACGGACAGACGGACAGGGCTATATCGACTCAGCTCGTCGCCCTGGCCAAGAATATACTTACATAATTTATGGGGTCTGCGATGATTCCTTCTGCCCGTTACATACTTTTACACAAAATCATTATACCCTGATTTCCCATTTTAAAAGGGTTCAGGGTATAAAAAGAAAATATATATATATATATATGTATATCTCAAGCTACATTAACTTTATATAATAATTTGCAGGAGAGCTAAATGTCAAGGAAAGGCGATGAATTTGTGGGTGGGAGCGGAATATAACAAAAATCAAAATGCGAGTCGAGTCTATGCTCAAAATTCGTTGAACCTATCTCTATAGATGTGGGTTCTATAACTTGATAACTGACTTTCGATAAGTCTACTTCCAGTCAAGTTATATTTATCTATAACTAACTACAAGCTGGCACAATCTTATTGTATCTGAATTTTTATCTAAAGCTAAAGGTAATAAATCAAATAAATACAACTCCAGCTAAATATGCTTTATCTAAAACTATTAGCGATAATTGGCGAGCTCTACCTGACATTTCAATCCACTTGGCAACAGAGTTGACCCATAGCTGCAAAAGAAATCCCCATTAAATCTGTAGAATTAGTAAATTTGTGAAATATATGATTTAGGATTAGATTGAAGTTCCAGAATGACGCACAGATAACAGTTGGGGGTAGTTCATGAATAGCAGCATATCGATAAGCGGCGATCGACGACGACTGCATTGCCTCGGTTATTTCATAGTGATTAAATATTGATTCCATATACCATAAATTAAATGACAAATGACTTAATTAAACGATAGTCGAGCCCCCATTCGGGGGGCTGTGCTCCGGCAACATGATAAGAGCTTAGCATAGTCGATTCTATTTGTATTCGATTTGCATCATCAAGAGCTCGAATCGCTTCGCATACGTACGCACATACATGAATCAAATGGGTGCAATATAACCAAATACACGTGGATTGCAGTCAACCTGAATGAGTCAGTGGCTAATGCCGGTGTAGGTCGGTAATTGAACCGCCTGGCGACATCGCCACCGCCGCTACCGTCACCCCTACCGGCGCCCCTACCGGCAACGCCAGCGGCACACTTCGCAGCGCAATCTCATTTCAGACTATCTGTTGACTGTGCCTCAACTATTCTGCCGTCGCGTGCCTTGACGTCATTGCCGACTCAATCAAAGGTCGAAATTCTATTGAAAGTCATGGCGTAGGCATTCGCAAACTGTGAAACGTCTTACGACTTGCATTTCTCTCTCTCTCTTTCTCTCTCATATCTGTTGACATATACATATTCATATGTATATTTATTTTTCAGAATTCAAGCGGGTTTTTAGCTGGCCATTTGTCTCGCTTGTCGAGTGCTTGTGAAATTCTTGGGGTTTTACTTGTTTTACTTGAATCGAGTGATCTTAGATAAGGCATTACCTAACACTTCGGGTTGCAGCTTGCTAAATAGTGATCAGCTATATTGTATTTTTCATTTTGTTGCACTAGGTTAGGGTTTTCCACGCAAAATAGTTATTGTGTGTACTTCCACATATACATATGCATCTCTCTCTATAAATACATTGGCTGGTCCGTATCGTGTCTTGACATGGGGGAGCTTGTCTAAGCGCGATTAAAATATTATTGTGAAATTACTGAATCTCCGATAACTGAAAGTCCGTTCGACAAGTTGATAGCTGATAGCTGATTCCCAACTTGCCCATGCCACAGAGCAACATAATCTATTTTCGTTTGCCGTCTAATTGAGTTGAATAAACAATATCATGAAATAACTGTGGAGAAATCGATTGCTATAGATATTGCGCATACCCCCGATGAATGGCCAATATGTACCTGTAGAGATTGGAATTCATTAATATGTAATCTATATTTGATATTCTCTATGACACTATGTTTAGAGTTGCGAATCGCTGTAAATGTAAAGCTCAAGAGATTATCTCTTATCGCACTTTGCATATTCATTCGAGACATTTTGACGTAACTCTTCATTCTTGTAGACTATTAGCTTAGGTCACCTCCTATCTATACGTGTATGAGCTGAGTAAAAAATGCATTCCTTATCAACCTTTCTTTATCAAATCCAAGATTAGCATTAATCATTTGTTCAACTAAGCTCATAAACCCATTGAAAATGGAATATCGCTATAATTGTGTTGCTAAACTGTAAATAATAAGCAAAAGAAGGCGTGACAGACCCCATAAGGTAATTTTATGAGCAAACTTGTGTGGCTAGTGTCTTGAGTGTCGATATAACCGGACTCTACTGTAGCTCTCTTCATAGATATATATATACATATATAACTCTATATTTTTAAGACCATAAATACCTAATTTCGTATGAATCTCATCGAAATTCAGTATTTTAAATGGCATTAAGTTTACTGGGCATTTTGTATAATGTTGATTTGAAGATTTAATACAAATTTCACATAGTCTCTAGAAAACTCCTAACAATAAGGCCAGAGACACATACGTGTCTATATAGGCAGTGTGTGGAGGTGCTTGCATTTTTTTCAAAATGTATATACCTTAAATAGATTATGTCGATCACCTACTCAACATTTTATTGCAATCCGTGCATACAAACAAAAGTTAGTGAGTAAAATGTTTGATCGGCCAGCAGAATCATCATCGAGAAGCGTCGAGCACACGAATTTTTGCTAAAAATTACGTCTCACTTGTCGTTCTGTATTCAGTAGTCTCATTAACTGAGGGTACTCCAGTTTTTATTTTTGGCAACTTTATGTTTAATTACTCAGACATTTTATGCTTTTCAATTTTCTCCCATGAAGAGTTCTTATTATTTATTTATTTATCAAGAATATTGACATATATATAGTGTGCTTAAAGATAAAACAATTAATGTATGCAGACACATATAGCCCATGGAAAACCAAGTTTTCAATAATACCCATCAACTCGGAGTTCCCAAGCTCACTCTTTATATAAAGGGAGCCTCAGTTCCATAATTTAATTTTTATTTCATATGTATATGAGCGCTCTCTATTGATTTAGAGTCCTCATACATTCATTCATATTTTAAGCTCTTCATACTTATTTGAATGCAACCAAATGGCTGAGGGTGTCGTTCGTATTCCTAACAAAAGTAAGCGAAACTAAAGTAAGAAACTACTTAATTCCTGCTCCTAAGCCATGACAGATATAAGAAAAGCGAGAGATATTGAAGTCAGCAGTCGTCTTGAAGTTATCCTTCCCGTTTTATAACATTCATATTAATATAACGATTTGAAGCCATCTCCTTTGCAATATAGTCTGTAATATAACTCTGAGTTCGAGTCTACCACAAATTCAAGTTTCAAGATTAAATGGATAGACATATGCTTAGAGCTAGATTCAGTCGGCTATAAATGCTTTAATGATGATAAAGCTGATTAGGATTATGTAGAGCACACTTCCAGTTTACTCATATTCAATATGTTCAGGCCATACGAGGCGAATCCTAAGAGAGACAGAGAGATCTTCGGTTCTCGCTATTGAATTGTAAAAATAAAAATTAAATAAAATTATTGAATTCCTGCTCCTTTGCAATGTGAATCAATCAAGTCAATATTATTATGATTATTATCTAAAAGTATTAATATGATGATAACTACGATCTCCACTTGATCATCTAGCATATTCAGACTGTCTGCCCTGTCAGTCTGTCTCTTTAAGTTTTTGTATACCCAATAAATTGAGAGATAAATGCAGATATATATACATATGTATATATATGTACATATGTATATTTTTCTCTTAACAACAATTTCAACTGAGTTGAGTTGAGCTGATTTTGCTTTCAATCAGTTAACAATATTTTATATGCCTGACTGTCATGCCAAAGCAATCTTAATTATGTAAAAACTGTGTCTGTTTGTCTCCCAGGCAATTCGTGGATGCCCGAAGAAGGTGTCAAATAATTTCAGTTTTTTAGTGTGGCTCCATTCATACGTCCGTTTGTCCGTCCGTCCGTTCGTTCGTTCGACTGGCCATTGAAATCAGTGAGTCAAATTTTTTTATGATGAGTCGCGGCGATCGACCGGCTAATCAATTGAAATTTTATTTCTGGTTATACTTGAGGGCAACTTTGTTGGCAACGAAACTGGCCGTTGTTGTTGTTGTTGTTGTTATTGCTGTTGTTGCTGTTGTTGTGCTACTGTGTTCATTCATGCGTTGAGCGCTGCCGCTGCTGCTGCTGCTGCTGATGCTGGGTGCCCCACGTCGCCAATTTGGGGCATTTTGTAGGTCAGGTTGGCAACATTAGTGACGTCATTAAAGTTGTAGCGCGCGTGCAGAGCATCTTCAACTTTATCTTCAGCGTCTACATTGCCTTGGACATGGTCTTGGGACCTGGGCAAGCTCTTTGGATTTCTCGCTCTCACTCTCACTCACTCTCGCTCTCTCGCTCTCGCTCTCGTAGATTGTGGCGTCATCGCCATTGTGCATGACGCATGGGAGCAATTTTATTGATGTTGCTATATTTTGCTTTAGCTTATGCCGCTGATTTTTGCGTAGGTCGTTGAAGCTCTAATTGGGTTATTAGGAAATGATTTGGTGCCGAGAACGACAACGACAACGACAACGACGGCGACGACGACGCGACGTTTGATTTATTTTTGGTTTTTGCCATGGCATTAATTAGCTGGGCAAGGGCTCTGCCAGCGACCTGGCAGGTGATTAGCACGGCTCACTGCTCCCAGCTCGCTGCTGGCTCCATATTGATGCGTGATCCATGTGTCTCTGTGCCTTTGGCCACCTACATGGCATCTGGAATCGACGCTCCACGTTCAGCTCCTTATCGGCTGATTCATCGTAGCACGTTAACTAATTGATTCATATTGATAAGTAACGCTGCAATCTCAGCGCCCCTCAGCCCCTCAGCCTCTCAGCCCCTCAGTCAGGCAGTGGCAACCCTTAAACAGAGCTAGCTCAGCCAACGCCTATGCTCATATATTAAAGCCATTGCAGCACATTTGGCCTCAGCCCGTGTTAATCTCGCTTGTGTCACTCGCATGTGTCATCGCCGCGTCGCCATGTGGGGGGCTCAATTATGCGTGGACACAGACTGTATCCACATCCACATACCCATATCCATATCCATATCCATATGCATATGCAGACCGAGCGAGGTTCAAAAACCTTTTGGCTTTGCAAAATAAATGCTAAACTAACACTCGCAGCGCCCAGAGCCCAGAGCCCAGTCGCAGTCCGAGCTGCAGTTGTAGCCCCCAGTCTGCGGCTGTATCAAATTTGTTTAATTGTCTGAACGGCGGCGGCTGCGGCGGCGGCATCTTGCTCGTGCGTTTCTTCTTCTTCATCAACATCGTTGGGCTCAACTTCAAGTTCTGCGTCTTACGTCTTGCGCCAGACATGGATTCCTCAACATTGTAAGCGCTTTTGCTGCGTTGGCAGCTTGTCAACTTCTGCACCTTCATCTTCTACTCCAGCAGCAGAAGCAGCAGCAGCAGCAGAAGCAGCAGCAGCTGTCGATGCCACTGGCACAACCACAGCCAGAGCCAGAGCCACTAGCTGTTGTTCCAGTTCTTGTGCTCCATTTGTTGTGCAAGTTGTTTGCGCTGTAAATCGATACATTTGCTCTGGCTACTTACAACAGTCTGTCCAAAAGGCGACCGACAACGACAACAACAACAACGACAACGACAACAACAACGACAACAACATCAAAGACTCTTCTTTTGGCTCACGAATGTGCGGCTGACGTGATTTTTGTGCGGCTTTGACGGTGGCCATTGCATACTTACAGCCAAAGTTGGACCCAACCAGCAGACAGCAGCGCAGCATTCAACTGCGCCACAAACGAGCGTGTGCGAGGGCAGTTTATTAAATTAGCACTGAAGATGTATAGTATGGAATAAAAGTGACTTTGGCTTCTATATTTTAAATTGAACTTTTTATTTGCCACAAATATTCATTGAAATTTCAAAAAAATAAAAATAAATAAATAAATAAAATTAAATTAAAATTAAAAAATTAAAAAAAGTGACTTAAGCTAATTTTTGCCAGAAATATTCATTAAAATTTGGAAAAAAAAAATAAAAAAAAAAAATATATATATATATATATATATATATAGATATATATATAGATATATATATATATATATATATATATATATATATATATATATATATATATATATATATATATATATATAAATAAAATAAAAGAAAATTAAATTAAATTAAAATTAAAAAATTAAAAAAAAGTGACTTAAGCTAATTTTGTATTTATTTATTTTTTTTCAGCTTTTTAAACTTGTTTTTTTTTTTTTTTTGTTATTTACCAACAATATTCATAAAATATGGTACTGCAAAAATAAATTGAATGGGTGTGACTGTGGCTAATTACTTTTTTATTAAAATTAGAACTACATTTTATAGCTACCACAAATAATTGAAATTATAATAATTACAAATTTGAAATATTTTCATATTTATTTGCTTAAATTTATTATCATTGCAGTTTTATTAAATATACATTAATAATGAATTTAATAAAATATGTCTGTAATGAATATATAAAAAAGTCATATATGCATTTGTTAGTAATTTCTGAAGGCGAACAATTCTTACATGACGATGACTATATTTTTAAGAAATAAAATTATTTTTATATGAAAATTTAGTCGACATTAAAATTTTAGATTCAGTTGTATTACTTTAAAAAAAAAAACAACAAGACATTTAATGTATAGCAATAATAATAATAATAGGAATATAAAAGAACAACACAATATTCAAAATAGAAATGAAAAAAATATTTGCTTTACAAGCAATAAAAATAAAAATAATGTACAATTTGAAAAAATTATTATATTATATATTTTTTCAAAAATAAAATACATAAAATAATTTTAATTGAATGTTTTTATTTATTTATATAAATAAAAAAATGTTATCATAATATAATACATAAAAATTAGGGAAAAATATAATTAAATATATGTATTAATTTTATTTTTTGTAAATGTAAGAATAAATATTAATAAAAAACATTTACTATGAAATATATACACTTTTAAAAGCACAGAGTACTTAATTCATAGATTTAATTGAGTTGGTTTTTGTTTTTATTTTTATTTTTTATATTAATAAGCCTTATATTTATGAAATAGATCAAAATTAACTTTTTCTCACAATGTCCATATATTTATTATAAAAACATTAAGATGATCATCTGGTATATAGAGAATTTTAATGATACTATAAATATAAAATGATAGCAATATTAACTTTATTTGTCATTGTGCTTCCTTATTAATATATATATATATATATATATATATATATTTTTTTTTTTAAATTGAATAATCATATTTGATATATAATAATATATATTTACAAATTTATTTATTTATTAAATCCTTACTCAAATACATTTAGTTCAATTGTAAGCAATTTGAAGCGTTGCCCATTGCATCGGCATCGGCATCGGCATCGGACTCGGCCTCGGCCAGCATGCCAGAGCTCTGTACCTGTTCTATTTACCCGCTTTGGCAGATCATTAGCCTTCTTAAAGTGGCACATCAAATTACTACATGTGCTGCAGCTGCAGACGGCTGCGCAGAAGTACTACTTACTTTAAGCAAAAACAACAACAACAACAACAACAAAAACAAAAGCAACAAAATGAAAAGAGTAAAGAAAAATAAATATAAACTCGCCAATGTCCATGGAAATGTCCATGAAAACGGTGAATGCAGCGACAACGCCAACTGCAACAACAACAGCAACAACAACAACAACTGTGGGAGCCAGACTTGAACGGCCAGACGAAATCGAACCGAACCCGAACCTCATCGTAGGCGGCGACTGCGACGGCTGCTGCTGCTGCTGAGGCAAACAGTTTCCTAGAGAAAATCGAACGTCTCTCGGTTGGTCTCTTGTCTCAGTTGCCTGTTGGCTATTGGCTCCAAATTGCCGCCCAGCAGTCTCCACTCTCCACACTCTCCAGTCTCCACACCCGCGCTCTGATTTCTGGGTCATATTTTGCCCAACTTGAAGTGCCAATTTGAGTGCCACAGTGACATTTGAAGCCGCCGACGTCGCAGCAGCAGAGACATAGGCACAGGCAGAGGCACGACATGGTCAGGTTGTTTTAACAGCAAAAGACGCAGAGACGTTGCTTTATTTTTATGACCAGCCGTTGTTGCCGCATATGTAAATCAACTCGATGCGTATTAACTGTTTGCCTGCACGAGGCTCGCCAGATGGAGGTGGCATGGGGCACGCGGCAGCATCGCTTGACCGTACGCCTGTCCGCCTGCATATATCATCCGCCAGTCAGTCAGCCAGCCAGCCAGCCAGCCAGCGAGCCAGCGAGCCACTCGGCTATAGTCTATACCATTGTATGTGGCACAGCGTCTGCGCGTACGTGTACGTGAAGAATCTTGAATTGCAATTTCAATAACGAGACACGAAACACTTTCAAGTCAACGCTGCAATCCGATGCCACTTGCACTTGAAGCTAAGCCCGAAAGTCAAACGCCAAATAACCGGCAACAACAGCAGCAACAACTACAACAGCAGCAACAGCAGCAACAACAACAATTCTAAGCAGCTCCAAGAGAAATTGACATAAAACCAAATGAAAATTTGCCAACACATCTATATTGACAGCAACAACCTCAACAACAACAACAGCAACAACACTATGGTCTCGCCCTTATAAAAAGTGTCACATAGATGAAGTTTGATATGCAAAGATGAAAGCTATAGCAATAAGAGCTATACTAATCTAGAGTGATAAAATCTTAATTATTGAGAGAACTGTCAACTATAATATATAATATATATATATAATATTTATATATATATATATATATATATATATATATATATATATATATATATATATATATATATATATATATATACAACAATAAACTATTAATTAACCTACCGTACAACAAAAGTCAATCAATTGTATGGCTTGCTCAGTCTTTGATAACATTTTGGCTATACTTCTAGTTATACAATAGAATCTGGCTATAATATAATATATATATATATATATATATATATATATATATATATATATATATATATATATATATATATATATACAACAATAAACTATTAATTAACCTACCGTACAACAAAAGTCAATCAATTGTATGGCTTGCTCAGTCTTTGATAACATTTTGGCTATACTTCTAGTTATACAATAGAATCTGGCTATAATATAATATATATATATATATATATATATATATATATATATATATATATATATATATATATATATATATATATATATATATATTATATTATAGCCAGATATATATATATATATATATATATATATATATATATATATATATATATACAACAATAAACTATTAATTAACCTACCGTACAACAAAAGTCAATCAATTGTATGGCTTGCTCAGTCTTTGATAACATTTTGGCTATACTTCTAGTTATACAATAGAATCTGGCTATAACAGTAGAATCAGAGAAGTTTGACGGAAGAAGTTATAGAACTAGCTAAATTAAGCTAAAATTATTGCTAATGATTATTAATATATTAGATAATTAGCTTATTGTTGATCTCTTCTATCAATAAGCCAGCAATAATATTGACCCTTCTTTAGAAGCACGGTATATAGATAAAAGCCCCACTGTAACATGTTTTTAGAATTCTAAAATACGTTATTATACACCCTTACACAAACTTATCTAGTAAGCCAACATTTCATGTTTATCTGTAAGTAAAAATTACCTTTTATTCATTTCGATTGGCTTTATGGCAGCGAGAAAGGCTATCAGGGCTGCTTCAAAGAGATCTCTGTGCTTTCAGACGTGAACGTACATGTTCGTAGCTTTTAAACATGATCGTACTTGCGAGCACTCGCCTATCAATAGCGTATAGCTGTGGCCATAAAAGCTGAGCACTAAATGTTGGACCAAACATGTTGGGACTCAGTCACTCAATATTTAATATTCAATAATAACTAATATTAATATAGTTTTAAGTAGATAAATTATTGTAATTCTCTGTTTAGATTAAGTTATCAACAAGGTAGCGGTGCGCTAATCTGTAAATAAATATATTTTATAAAATAAAAAAAAAAAATAAATAAATAAAAAAAAAAAAAAAAAAAAACAGTGCAAGGCAGAACATTCTTAACTTAACATAAAATTACATGAATAACATAACATTAACATGACTATACATTAATTTTAATATTACTTTCAAAATATTCGATTTTTGTGTAAATAATGAAAATAATATATAAAATATATAAATAAAAAAAATCTAAAAAAATCTAAAATAATATATGAGAAAATTTACAAAAAATTATATTTATGTACATGGCCCAGTAAGCCAGCCACGCCTTCTGCTGCCCTCTACATACAATTTAACAAGCGGAACTCTTATACGTAGTTTTTTGAGTTTGCCTACGCAAATGACGTAAAAAATTGATTGAGCTGACTGTCGCTTGCATGAATTCTACAATATTTAAATATCCATATTTGGCAAAAAAAACACACACACAGACACGCACAGTCACAGCGAATGCAATCGGAATGCCTCAACCTCAAGTGCTCTTCACTTGAACTGACCCACACAAACATTTTGCTGTTTGCTCTGCTCGGCGCTGTTACGTGTCAGTGGGTCGGGCAGGGGCGAGGAGCATGGAGTATTGAGTGTGTGTGTATATTTTTGGCAATGCTGATCATGCATGATGACGTCGCCAGTGGCAGGGCACGCGAAATGTCTTCGACTTTGGCTTCGGCTTCGCCTTTGGCTTTGCTCTGCTCTGCTCTGCTTTGGCTTGGTTTGGTTTGGTTTGTGGGCTTTGCTTTCTTTGTTGGCGCGAAGACGGCGGCAGCGGTGAATGGTGGAATGCTTAAAACGGAAGTGTTTGCATGATGTGTAAGTTCATGCCGACAGACGGACGGACGGACGGCCAAAAGTTGAAGCTGAGAAAATTCACATGCGATGAGTTGGACTCTAAACTTGGAATTTGGCTCAGAGCTGTGAATGAAAGCGAGTCCATGAAAACTTCTACACATACATATGTATGTATATACATGCAGTGTGAGTCTCAGTCTGTCTCTCTCTCTCAACCTCTCTCTCTGTTATCGTCTACATTTGCATATTGAAAGTGTTTCACTTGCGTGAGAGATATTGTTTGCTTAGTCAGTGTTAATTGCTCCCTGCCCATAGATGTAATACGCCCGATAGTTAATTGAGGCAATTGTTTAATTAAATTGCTGCTGGCATGTGATAGCTGTGCATTGTCTAAACATTGATTCATCGCTTGGGGTTTTGGCCAGGGCTGCCCAGATGACATCGCTGACTCACTGACTCTCTCTCTCTCGCTCGCTCTCTCTCTCGCTCTCTCTGTCTGTTTGGTCTGTGGCTTGGCCCGCTGCGGCTGCTGTCGTCAATTGAGTCCGGCCAATGGCTGTCGACGATCATAAAAAGAAGCGCGCACGCGACAATGGTTGACACATTAGACGCGACGGCTCGAGCGGCGCTGGCACGCGATAAAAAACAACAACAACAGCAGCAGCAACAGCAGCAGCAGCAACAGCAGCAGCAGCGACGGCAGCAGCAGCAGCAGCTGAAATTGCGCTCGCTCGTTATCATCGTCACCTGGTCGAGCGTCACGGATTGCTAAATGCCAGCGGCTCTCCCCTGGCTAAATGTCACACGGCAATTGACGTTGATTGGGCGGAGCGAGCGACAGAGTGTGGGGGTGGGACGGGGGCGACTGAACGACTCACTGAGTGAGCAACTGATAAGCATCGATTTCAATTATGCCGACAGACAATTATTAATAATATAATCAGACAAATCGTCAAATCAAATGCGCGCATTAGGGCATTTGCGACTTGTTGCCATTAAATGTCAACAAAGCATAAGTCTACAGATATACATAGATACACAGATACACACATACATATGTGTATACAAATAGCAACAGCGACAGCGACGGCACCACGGCATGGTAAGGTAGGGTAAGGCAAGCTGATAGAAGATAATAATGGCAATTAATGCGAATTCGCAATTGGCAACGTCGCCTACGTCACAGCGCGTTGCGTATACGTCACGTTGCCGTTGCCGTTGCCCAGAAATAAATATAGCGCCAGGTTGGCACTGCAAATATAAATAGATGTGTTCCCAAACATTTGATCTGACTACGCCTGGACTGGCCTCGCCTGGAGCTGCGCTATCTCTGCCCTGTGGCGTCAACTGGCTTTATGATACCGATAGCCAGCGAGCAGCCCAGCCTGGGCATATGAGTCAATTCCCCAAGTCACGTCTGTCAATACCTTAATGTGCCGTCAATTGTCCCAACTTAGCCAACTACCTATTCCCCATGATAACTGTGTGTGTGTGTGTGTGTGTCACTTGGAGACATTAGTCAACCAGACCCGAAGAGCGTGTGTGATTCCCAGCTCAGTTCAAAGTTCCATTTCTGACATAATTTTCAAATCATGGACAAGAATTTTCCACTCCCACATTGTGATAACAGGCTAATGACATAATTAATAATTATTAATGATAAGCGGCTAATTACACTGGCCAACACACTTGGTGAACTAGCGCAAGTTTTGGGTGGCTGTGATTTGTCAATTGATTGCAGAATTTGCCGCTGCCTTTTCCACTCGCTTTATCTCTCTTTCTCTCAATCTCTATATTCATCTCCCTCTCTCTCCCGCTCATTTTACAGATCTCTTCTCTTCGTTCTTCTTTTCATATATGTTTATCTCTTTTTGTTCTTCTTTTGCTTATTTTCTATTTTTTCGTTTTCTTTTCTTTGGGTTCGCTTTCTTTGGTTATCCTTTCTTCTCATTCTGTCTATGTCCTTTACCTCTGTTTTTAGCCATCTTCTTCTCTTTATTCTTTCATTTCTCTTGTGAAGTTTAATTTTTCTCTCTCATCTTTTTCTTTTGCTCTTTTTCTTTTCTATTCATTTCTTTTCTTTCGTGTCATATCCCAATCTTTTACTCTGTATCCTTCATTTTAGGATTCCTCTTTTCTTTAATGATTTCTTCTCTCTTCTTCCCTTGTCCCGTTTGTTTGTATCTCCTTTCTTCTCATTTCTTTAGATATCTCTTTTGTTTTCCATTATTTACTGCTGATTCTTCTCGTTTCTCTTCTGCTCTCTTGTTCCCAAGATTCGCGCACAGACAGGCTATGTGCCCGATTATGTAGTGCAGTGCTCGTTGATCTGTAGAGCCCACACCTGCAGCTTGCCCGAGTCTGATTAGGCAGCGGCACACAGTGGGCGGTAGTGCTAGTGCTAGGCAAGAGGTGGTCAATAAAGCAGCTGAAGAAGAGCTGCTCGTTAATTGGGCCGTGACTCAATCCGTTTGTGGACAGTTGTACATAGCTTATCAGCGATGTGTAATAAATTATTAATTAATTAATACATTTTACAGCTTTGCATAGATTGGAATGGAAGCAGCGATTTTTCGGCCCAAAATCGGGAATCGGCGCGCAAATCTTATCGGGTTTATTCACACTACTTCGAAAACGTATTCACCCACTTACGACTCTTTATTTTCATGAACAACTCATGACAAATGAAAATTCAGCAAAAAACACCGTGAACTCATACGCGAAACACGAGGGGAGACAATCACGTTATATACCTAATACCTACATATGTAGATAGTATTTAAATTTGATATGATATGATGGCACTTAAGGCGCGGCACATCAATTACTGTGGGTACTTAGCCGTCCTCTGATAGCACGAAAATAGCATTTATTCAAGGCATTGTTTACCTTGCATTTGGCACGGAGCTATTTTTAGTTTGTCCATGTTTACCTCAGGTGGATATTATAAATAGACTTGTTGCTGTTCTATAAATAAAAAGAAAAAAAACTTTGCAACTCGATTCAGTTAGCGCTGAGAGTGAAAACGTTATTTGTTGGGCCACTTAGTGATAATCTTGCTTTAATATAGCTCAATCGTAGAGTCATGTGAGTGGTTTATGATCGCAATTACGGTACTTGGAGTTTTCAGTTTAGCTTTTCACATTGGCCTCGAGACGGAGCATTTCCTAATCGTCAAAATTCCCCTTGGAATGAACATGTTCATGCATGAATATCAATATATATTACTAATAAATATACCGAATCGAGTATTTCCTAGAGAGCATAAGACTATCTAGTTTTGGCATAGGTATATTAATAATTTACGTAACCATCAGTCGAGCCTTACCGACTGCAGAGTACTTACGCCAATATACTCATTTCATTTTCTTGAGCGAACGAATACTATTCGTATTTTATACCATTTCTTATGTTTCTATTTCTTATAATTCTATTTCATTTGATTATTGGTTAAGCCCATCGATTTTTCCAAGCCCTAAAAATCGAACTTTCCATGGCATTCCGCAAAACAAAAAGAAAGATTGATCTCATTTTGAGCTTCGCTTGCTCTTGATGCAATTTTAGTGATATTTCATGAAATTGTAAGTTAAGACCTTTTGTCGCTTAATGCCAGCGACGATTGCGATTGCGTCGAAGGTCAATAGCCCCGTGGAAGTCGAAAAAAGAAGAGCAGACATGGAAGTCCGGTGCATGACTAATAGGCATGTGCTGCTTACAGCTGTAAACGCAAATGCCAGTGATATGACTTCAGTGCAAGGTAGCAGCAACAAGAAGCTCTTCAGTAGGAAGCCATCAAGCTATAGAAGCTGAGCCCTTCGTCATCAATCTAAGGAGCTAGGTCTTTGGAGCTTTAGCTCAATCCAGTGAAGACTACTCTGCAGTCGTCAAACATTTTCAAAAGCAAAGATGGAAGTTTCATTGCTATCAGCTTCAAGTGGGTAAACCAAAAGTTTTCATACAAATATACAATAAACGCCAAGTCCTTTTGACAAAACCCCTCTGAATATTTGTGTTGTTGGCATGGCTCAGGCTCCAAGTAACAAACAAATTGTAGACTTACGTATTATTCAGCTGCTGAGAAAAATTTTCTGAACTGACGCAGGCCATTGCTTTGAAAATGCTCCCAGATGAGATGCACTGGGAAACAAGCTTCCGAAAGAAAAGTGAAAAGGGAAAAGGTCCAAGCACTACTTTAAAGGCTGCTCTACAAGGCGCCAGTGCGAGAAAGCAATTTGGCATTGCCACCCAAGGTGACAACAACCAACCCCTGAGGAACGAATTCAGCTTGAGCTCTGTGATGTCTAAGGGCTTCAGATGGCAGGGCTACGTACTGATGGACTTCACTTGGAAAGAAATCATGCTGATATGTTCCATGCTTAAAGGCTCTACACGGCCGGTATACTGAACTGCTCCATTCTGAAGAGCTCCACGTTGAAAGACTGTATATTGAAAGGCTCTACATCGAAAGGCTCTGTTCTGAAAGACTCCATGCTGATAGGCCTCATACTGAAAAGCTGCTCTAAATGGAAGAGCTCTATACTGGAAGATTTGTAACTGAAAGGCTCTACACTAAAAGTCTCTACATTGTAAGGCCTCCAACAGAAGCGCTCTACACTGAAAGATATATACTGAAATGGCCTACATGGAAGAGCTTCATATGGAAAGACTTCTAACTGAAAGGTTTTACACTAAAGGGCTCTATACAGAAGGCTGAAAGGCTCTACACTAAAATCCTCTACACTACACTAAAAGCCCTACACTGAAAGTCTCTACAGTGAAAGGCTCTACACTGAAAGCCTCTACATTGACAATCTCTACACTGAAAGCCTCTACAGTAACAAACTCTACAGCGAAAGGCTCTACAGTAACAGACTCTACAGCGAAAGGCTCTACACTGACAGCCTCTACACTGAAAGGCTCTACAGTAAAAGCCTCTACCCTGAAAGCCTCTACAGTAAAAGGCTCTACACTAACAGCCTCTACACTGAAAGCCTCTACAGTAAACGGATCTATAGTAAAAGGCTCTACACTAAAAGCCTCTACCATGAAAGCCTCTACACTGAAAGCCTCTACACTGAAAGCCTCTACAATAAAAGGCCCTACACCGAAAGCCCCTACACTAAAAGGCTTTACAGTAAAAGGCTCTACAGTAAAAAGCTCTACAGTAAAAGGCTCTACACTAAAAGCCTCTACCCTGAAAGCCTCTACAGTAAAAGCCTCTACACTGAAAGGCTCTACACTGAAAGCCTCTACACCACTAAATAAATATATAGATTTGAGACGGAGCAAAATGAATTGGTGGACCCTCAATTCACCCACTACTCCCGCATTTGTCGAATTGCAACGAATGCAAGAGCCAAGGTTAGATAAAACCCCCATGGCTGGCGACTTAAACGGTCGCCAATAACAAAAATTAAAAATTAGGAATCAAATAATAATAAAAGCTACAAACCAGTTGAACTGATTTCTGTTGCATGTTTCCATTCAGAAATTCCACAAGTGGCGGCTAAATAAACGATGAGAGTTGCAGAGGATGTCTCAATGAATGTGAGTGAGTCAGGAGTCGTGTAACTTCAAATTGAATTCCAGTTACGCTACATCAATGAAGTTAATATTAAGAATGAGCCAGCCGATCGAAGTATAGAAACATTGACGTAATTGCTCAGCGTCATTGATAAGGGCGAAGCTGGCGGCGAAGGAGGAGCTGCTGACACCATTGAGCTGAAAAGTTCCCCTAACGTGTGTAATGTGTGGTAGGGGTAAATATATGTGCATATACATATATACATACACATATGTCTGTATGTATGTATGTATGTGTACTTATGAATGGCAGGAGAGGGCCATTGATGGGGCCAGCGGCAGGTGGGGCTAAGGTAGGTAAGGGCGAATGGGGCGTTAGCTTAGAGAAGGGTGCTCGATGGACGAATGGAGGGAGGGGTGGGGGGGGGGGGGGGGGGGGGGAGGCGGTGCCATAAAATAATGATTATAATTATGAGCATATAACGATTACGATTTGTTCTCTCGCACGCCTCAGTCGGTGTCGCTGTCGCTGTCGCTGCTGCTGCTGCTGCTGCTACTGCCGCTGCCGCTGCTGCTGTCGCTGTCGCTGCCACTGCTAGCGTCTGAATCTGGGAAGTATAAATATAAATGAATGTGTTCGCCGGAACCATGAATCAGTCTTATTTAGGCGCACGCCAATGATTATCGCCATCGGCTCGCGAATCCAATCGAACCGAACCAAATCGAATCGCAGCGCATCGAACTGAACTCAGTTCAAAACTGAAACTCGAAAACCTTAACTGAAATTGAAATTGAAATTGAAACTGAAATTGAAAATACAAATTAAAACAAACAAGTCATTAGCATTAGGCAAGTGCACGCGCCTCCAGCTCAGTATTATAAGACATTCAAGTCAACAACTAATTTAAGCAACAACAACAACAGCAACAACAACAACAACAAGCGCAACAACAGCCGCTAAAATGAGCCAAACAAGTAAGTAACTCATACGAGCAGAGAGTGTCAAGTCCAAAGTACTCCATAGACCGGCTAGCAAATAAATTTCAACTGGCTTTACCACGATTTACGATCGTTCGACGGTGGTGAAATTTTAATCATTTTTAAAGCGATGTTCTCAGCGCTGCGATGAACTAACCCAGAAAGCCAAAAATCAAAGTAAAACAACAACAACAAAATAGAAAACCGAAACAAAGTTCGAATCATAAAAAATGAACAAGTAAAACAATCATAAAAACTTTGAAAGCCCGCTAAACACTTAATGATATATCGAACAATTATCTTTGCGTTCAGCTTAGACCAAACACCTCGGGAAGTTCCCCAACCCAAAGTCATTGTTTATACAGACCCAAGAGACAACAAACAAGCCAAAAAGGAAGAAGAAGAAGAAGAAGACAAAGTGTAAAAGAGCAAGTGCGAGCATTGCAGTCGGGCTTTAACGACTGCAGAATAGTCATTCATGCGATTTGCCACGCCCCCTCCCCCAAATCTATGTGTGCATATCAATAGAGCGCAGTCAATAGTGAATTAGTCGAACAATTTAGAGTTTCTAGGTCTCAAATGAAAGGAAATATAGTTTTCCAGCTTAGCCACGCCCACTCCGGCATATATATTATAGATCTTATCAACTCGAGAGCATTCTCATAGTCACTGAAATACCATAAAATGACGATAGTTTTCGTTAAGCCACGCCCCCAGTGGGCGCTTTGGGAATATCTTAATAAATCGAGTTAGATCTGGAATCTTCTACGGACAGACGGACAGACGGACAGATAGATAGGCGAGCATTGCAACAAAGCCAATATACTCATTTCACTTTCTTGAATGAGCATCAAGAAGCAGAAGATAGCTGAAAGCAGTCTCATCATTAGCATGGTAAAAACCACAACAACAACTCAAATTGGCCAACGATTAAAGTGCAATGACTATAATCTAGCCAAATTAATCGCTGCCTTAATCTAGCTAGATAATCATTCAATTAATCGAATCACATGTTTAGCGGTTCTTCTGCACACTGCGATAAGACTTAATATGGGAGTATATCAATAAATATATGTGTGTGTATGTATGTGTATGTGTATATGTATATATTGCTGGTATATTCCACCTTGATGAAATACTTCAATAAGCCGCGCTTAAGCAGCGGCTCAAGCGGAACTTTCTAGCGGACACATGAGCCGTAGCACGTGTGCCGCCGCTGCCGCTGCCGCTGCTGCTGCTGCTGCTGCCGTCGCTGCTGCCGTTGGCGTTTGCCGTTGCCAGTTGTTGTTATCGCATGCAAAGTTGCTGACCTACGGCAACAGCAAACGTTTGTGCTCGTGCATGCTGTTGTCGTAGTCGCTGCCGCCGCTGCTGTTGCTGGCGATAGTCAAGCACGACAAGGCACGACCGGGCACGACCGGGCACGACTGGGCACGACGCGAGCGAGCGCACGCTGCTCTTGAATGAATTTTGTATTGTGCATGAATTATTCATACGACGCGTTGCCCCGCGGCCAATTGGTCAACGATGACGTCGCCGTTGCGCGCGACTTGTCTGTCTGGTCAGCGTCTGCTGCCGTCGCTGCCGCTGCCGCTGCCGTCGCTGCTGTGACAGCAACTTTGCCTTTAAGCAATATCTCCATTCGCAGCATACGAAAAGCGAAAATCATATGAAATAAAAAACCCAAAATACGCGCTCGATGAGTAATCGACAAATTTCTTGTGAAATTCAAGCGAAGCTCAATTGGCCGGATGACAAAGCCAAATGCCGTTCAACAATTTCGATAAGACACAAGCACACACACACACACATACACATACACGCACATGCAGAGAGCTAGAAATTGCACTCAATTGTTTTGGCTAAAAGCGAGCAGAGGCGACGCTCTCAGGCTGGAGGCTGAGCCGCTTATCACTCACTCAAAGGCGAGAGGCTGCGCATTGAGTGCGAGTGCAATGTGTGAGTGCGAGTGTGAGTGCGAGTGTGAGTGCTGTGCGAGTGCTGTGCGAGTGCGCAGCTGGCCAGTTGTCGAGCAGAGGCCGCAGAGCGCGCACGCCACGATCGAACGAGCACGCGAGTCGAGTTCATTTAATTATTTATCAATTGCAATTGGAATTTTAGTTTAGTTGCGAGCAAACTCTCATGTGCCAGGGTAAAGATCAAAGTGAAGCCATTAATGAATATATGTAACTTAATTTTCTTTCATTTCAATTTGTTTCACATTTAATTTTGATTACATTTTCCGCTTGCAGCAAAGCACGGCGCGAGCAAGAGACACAGCCAGAGCAAAAGCAACGCCAGCAACGCACAGAGCTGCAGTTGCAGCTGCAGCAGGGGCAACAACAGAATTGCTAGCTATACGGTGCTACTGGCGCTGGCCGCGCTGCTGCCGTTGTTGCCATTGACACACGGACGCCATCTGCACGATCAGCTGGCGCTGGGCTTTGCCTACGAGGATGCGGACAGCTCCGGCGGCGGCGGCAGCAGCAGCAGCGCCAGCAGCGACAGCATCGAGAGCAGCAGAGCGCTGCCCGCCTGGCACGCGAATCCCTTCTATGGCCTGGTGCAGAGCTACGCGGAGAACAGCGAGAACAGCTTCAGCAGCAGCAGCAGCTACAGCAGCGACAGCAGCAGCGACGCCAGCAGCGACGCCAGCAGCGGCAGCGTCTTGGACGCCGACGCTGAGAGCGAGAGCAGCTACGAGCAGATCACACAGGCGGCTATGAAAGCCGTCAAGCGGGAGCTGCAGCGGCAGCGCATCCGGCATCGGCGCAGCCATGCGCTGCAGTACTTTGCACGGACGGACGCGGCGCCCGAGTGGGTGAATCCGTGCGGCGGCGTCTATCAGCCGGATCGACAGCAGCCCAAGAAGCTGAACATCTCGGCGCGGGCCAAGCGCAATGTGAGTGAAAGCCAGGCCGAAACTGTGAAACTGGTTCACAATTCGCAATTGTATTCACAATAGACAATAGCTAAACAATGCTCTCCCCCTCTCTCTTTCTCACTTGCAGTATTTGAAGCTGCTGCGCAACAACACGCTCATCGAACTGCAAGACATACGTAAGGCGGCCAGGCTGGACTACGGCGACATTCAGGCTTGGCAGCGCGAGTACACCTTCCTGCCGAACATGACGCGTCCCACAAATAAGGTAAGAAGAAGAAGAAGAAGCAGAAGAAGAAGCAGCAACTGAAGCAGCTGAATTAGCGCATATGCAAAATGTTTGATGCGTTGTCCGGCGACTGAGACCTGCTCCGCCCTGGGCGGCTGAGACCAGTTTCCGTGGACTCGCTGAACGGCATTTGCATTTGCCCTTTCCTCTAGCTAATGCCGTTGCTCTTGTTGTTGTTGTTGTAATGCAATTGACTAACTGTTGCCCTCTCTCTCTCTCTCTCTCTCTTTCGATTTCGACCAATTACAGGTGATGCTGCAGACCTGGTACCGCGGCATCCAGACCTTCGTGGGCAGCTTCGCGTATCTGGGCAAGGCGCACTACAAATACCAGAAGGAGAACCAGCTGCCCATTGGCAAGTCCACCGAGGAGCTGCACAAGCTGCTGGTGAGCGCGCGCCGCGTGCTCTGCGAGATCGAGACGACCATCAATGCATCCTATCCGAACAGCAATGTGGCCAAGCTCAGCCAGATTAGCCGGGCCAAGATGCAGGCCGATCTGGACTTTTACACGCCCGCCGATGGCAGCAAGGAGGCCGACAAGCGCGATCTCAAGTTCACCAAGCAGCTGTACTTTCAGTTTCTGGAGAACATGTCCAAGTCGCTGCATCGGGCGCTCAACAAGCACAAGCAGCGACGCCACAGCGCCGAGAGCCAGCAGCACAGCTCGGCCATATCCAATTCCCGCCAGGCCATCAGCCTGGAGAGCTTCGAGGGCAGCCGATCCGGCCAATCTGGCCAGTCCGGCCAGTCGGGCCAGTCCGGCGGCTGCTCCAATTTCGGCGACTGCTAAGCCAGCGCAAGCGGAAGCGGAGCACCCGAGTCCTCCTCGAATTACATCTGACCTGCATCCAGTATTAGCGCCTCCCAGTGCTGTGCACAGTTCCTAGTTGCGCGACCATTGAAACCGTGAATTTGACCAATGCCATTCTACAATGATCCATTCTATCATTGATGACCTCTCCCCCCCTCCCACTTCCAGCGGTTCCTCCTCCTCTGTCCCAGGCCCCGCATAGAGCTTAAACTTATTTATTTATTTAATATTTATGCTAGTTCAAGTATAATCACAGCTACTTCCGTTGAGCGGATAGTTAGGATCACACACACACACACACGCACACGCACACACATACACAAGTATTTATTTATTGCTCTACATGACATTCGTCTGAACATTTCCAGTTAATTTCTAAGTCTTCATTTAGTTGCGTGCGTGATAAAATAGTTTTTAATTATTTATTTATTTATTTATTTATTGTATTTATTTATTGCATTGCATTGTAATTTTTTTTTTTTTTTTTTTATCACATATTTATACACATCACTTATTGAATCGTTGTAAGCATAGAAACAACACATCAGCAACAACAACAACAACAAATCGACAAAAAACAAATGAAAAAAAAAAAATATTTAGATACGCTGTGATTTATTTTAAGTAATTAATTACACTCTCTTTTTTTTGGATAGTTCTTAGTGAGAATGAAACAAATGTAAATTATACTAGAGTATTTATACCATATTTATTCCACAGCAAATATCGATGCGAAATATCATGACAAGCAAAGACACAAAAGAAAAAAAATCGCAAAAAAAAAAGAAAAGAAAAAGAAAAACAACAACGAAAATAAAAGAAAATCAAAACACATTAAACAAATATTGATGAATGTAAGTGCACACATACATACACATACATATGTGTGTATGTGTATATACACATCTCCCTCACACATACGTACGCATTGAAAGCTGTGTTTCAAAATAAACCCACAAGAGACAAAATACCAAAACGGAGATTTTATTTCTTAATCAGTAGATTACAGATATATGTATGTATATATGAATATACATACTTATATATATTAATACGCATTCACAAAATTGAATTGAGTATGTGAACAGCAAGAGTTCATCTATAAAACTAGAGTTTTGATATGCAGTAGAATCTGGCTACTCCGCTTATAGCGTCCTTACAATTATTACACAGACAAGCTTATGTGAGCAGGCTTATATGGTTATAGGCAGTTCTGGTTATATGGACGCATTCTTAAGCGCATTCTACTGTACATACTCGTGCATACCCTGGAATCATAAAGTGATCCGCCCACTAGAGGTGTGGTCGATCGGAAAATGCATTTCCAGGTGTCTCAGAAGCCATGGCAGTTAAAGGGCTGCAGAGTTGAAATTTGGCATATATTCGATTTAAAGTTCAATTATGAATTATGAATTATGGTGGATATATACTTATATATTTATATATATATATATATATATATATATATATATATATATATATATATATATATATATATATATATATATATATATATATATATATATATATATCCACTATATATTATTGATGCTTGGACTTTAAATCCAAAATTGGAAAGAAACGTTGATTCTGTTTGTAAATATTCCGTTTAAAATAAAAAAATAGCTTTTGCCTGTTTCTCCAATTTTTTTTTTTATTTTTTTATTTTTATTTTTATTTATTTATTTATTTTTTTTTTTTGTGCTTCACTTTTGTTGGGGTTTTAAGGCATAACTATTAAAGCATTATATCAATAAGTTTTCATATCCTCTATTGATTTATACAATAATAAAAAATATATACATACATATACATATATATATATATATATATATATATATGTATATGTATATATAAATAAATGAATATATAAATGCCAAATTGCCAAGTCAGCAAGCCAGAAAATGGATCTGCTTGTGCTTAGACATACATGATAATTCTCCAGTCGGGAGCACCCTACTTGATTTTTTTTTTAAATTATGATTATTTAGTTTATAGCTTCAGTGAACTCCCTATAGAATCCGTGTGTATATACTAAAGTCAGTATATACTAAAGTAAAACATACATATGCATATAATACGTTGGTACTCCCTTGGAGCAACGACACAATTTGATTCATCTAAAATAAGCGTTTTTTATTACAACGAAAAGATAATAGCACATGGTTACTAACCTAAAATAAGCGAATCAACAATTAAATGCGTAGGCTCCTATGCATTCCATTGAAACTTCAATTATTAATTATTATAATTATTTTTTTTAGCTTAAGATTAATTTAATTATTTTTAATGTAGTTTAATATTGATTAATTTATTATTAAGCTTATTAACTTCAGTTTGTATCACAAATCTCTCTATTTTCATCTTCTTATTTATCAGCTGATCTCCCCGATAATTTATTTGTGCTCATTGATATGTGTAAAGCTCACAGACATATGATTAGAGAAATGTAAATGTACACAAAGCTTACATGCATACATACACATATGGGCATTTGTCTACAAGAGACTACTTATGGTATTTCGTAATCCAGTTTAGTAAAAACAAAGTAGACTCTTCTAAACAATATAAATATTTGATTGGCACATGAATTGCATGCAGTTCTATATATGTATATGTATGTATATATACCCACATCTAAGCCAACAGTTAGGACTCACATGCAATTCAAGTATTTGCTTGGCAAGTCTGGCCACGGTATTCAGCCATGGAGCAGACAGATCGTCGAACTTTGGCCACGGGCAAAGGGTCGAGGCCAAAAATTGTAATTGCCTGCTCGTTGAACGATTGAGTGGCCGGAGCATTTAGGGCTTAATCATGGCAAATGTATCATAATGTTGGCACACTTGATGGCCCGTTTCCGGTCAAACAGGTGCATGAAGTTGCTTCCGATCGCAATCGAGCATTGCAGCGATAAGCGAAGAATCTGCACTGAATCTTGATGGCCAGCTGGGCGAGCGTTGGTCAAGTGACGTGCATTAAGCATCGAGGCGTTCGTTGCACAAATGCCAAGCATTTCCGATTCCACTTCAAGCAAGCGAAGGCTGCGCGTGGAAGCCCCGTTAATGGCTCATCTTATCGATCGCTGGCACGTCGTTATTCATGCAGTCGGCATGCGATGCGCGAACGGCGCAAACAAGTGGATTAAAATGGAATTCTTGCGCTGAGTGCCTTCAGCTCGATGCGCATACGACACGTTGCCCGCACCTAGGTAGCGCAGACACACACACACTGGCCTAGCAAGGACACTAACCACAGCGAGCATTGCCTACTCTTGGGCGAGACATGTCGCATGACAAGCAGTGCACTGCTTGCGCAGGCGAACTTTTTATGGCAACTCCAAGAATTTCGTAGTTCACAAGTTGCACACAGATGGCGCTGTAGAGCTTTCTGCTGCTGTTAACTAAGGGAAATTTCTGCCATTGTCAAATATTTCCCACTGACATGGCTCTGTTAGTTTGAAATTCATAAACGCATTGTATAATGGGCTGTAATGCGATTGCCACGCCCACCCGCTCAACCATAAATATGACTTGAGCTTGATTCTTCTTGCAGGCTGAGGCAAACACACACACTCATAAGCGTCCACTCACGAATGGAATGCTTAACACATACGTAATAAATTCAATTAGGAGCGCATTGTAAATATTGTCACACCTTTTGACTGGAGTCAACACACACGGCCAAAGCACTACAAAAAGTTTTTAGCTTTTCGCCCCATTTAGTTACATATGTTGTTGTTGTTTTTGGTGGTGTTGTTATTGCTATTGTTCTCGCTGCACAATGGAATTCCTCAAACTGCGTGCCTAAATTATGAAAAATAAAAAAACAAAATATGTTTTATTTATAGATGCCAAATTGAATTATTTAGTTTGCGTTCAAGTTTGATCACAAAAGGTGTGAGCTTGTATAAAACGCGCAACCATAAACAACGTATCTTATGAATATGTGTATAAACATATGTATATATATTTTTTTCTTTTCTTTTTATTTTCAATATCAATATATTTTATATGAACCATTAATATATTATCATGTATTAGGAACTATACCTCTGATGTCATTCGAAGCCGTTGCAAGTAAATTTATCTGTTGAATTGAGTAAAATAGATTCGAATCGGATCGAATGATGATGATGATGATAATGATGAAGATTAGAAAAAATAGAAAAGAAGTAGATTAAGGGGAAGAAGAAGAATTGAGAAGAAAAGCAGCAGGAGAAGAAGAACAAGAAGAAGTCGAAGTAGAAGAAGAAGAAAAGGCAGCAGATTGTTCCATTCAGTTCAGTCCTAAAAGCAGCTCGAAGACATTATCATCAGAGTCATATAATGAATTATGATCAAATTAGAAAGAAGCCTTTCTTATAATATATATAAATATATACATATATATCAAACATATTTTGCTACACACATAAAAAACTATCTCACAATCTCTTATCTAATCTAATAGATACAACATTGGGCTCTTTATTAGAATCTCTAATGCTCTACACTATATTATACCTATTAGATACTCTATAAAATGTCAATGTCAATGCTTTGCCCAGTAATGCTTTCAAGCACTTGCATGTCAAATAGAAGAACTAGATTAGAAGAATATAGAAGAATAAAGCAACCGGCTGAACAAGAAAATAGATAGTAATAGCTATAAAACACTTGCATAAGAAGCCATCAAGTCTTTAGTCGATTAAGTGCTGCAGTGTAAATGCTTCTATTAAACAAATTTCATTAAAAACAGACTGCATTAAAAACAGGCAGCATTTAAATGAATAGCTGCAGCAATTGTTAAATCAAAGCGAAACATATGAATGGATGATTGAGAACTAGTTGAATTCATCAATTTTAATAGCTTTGAGTTGCCACAGTGAATAGAACAACAATTGAAATGTTGAAAAACCTGAACTGATATACACAGATATATTTATATAGATATACATACGTAACATATTTACTCACATTTTCATGTCTCTTTCTAGTTTCACAGTTACTTTGAATTTAATGAAATTCAATATAAATTTTATACCTTTTTTTTTTTCTTTACTAAGAGCTATGCTTAAATACAGTCAAGTCTCGCTAAATCGAAAATCGCGATAAATCGAAAAATTTCTGCCATTGTCAGTGTGTAAATCGAAATAAATGAAACTGATCCCCATGCCATTTCGAAATATCGTGAGTCTACTGTAATTATAAATCGAGCTATTTTTTTTTTTTCGTGCCTATTAACTCATTCGACTATTTGTCTATTGTGGCTCAATAATATCTCTGATTATATTCGGCTATAAATTGGGGCATAGCTGGGGCAGTCGGCCAAATAAAATAGCTCAATCGGATAGTTGAAATAATTGAGCTACATTTTCTGTGTATTTATTTAGTGAAATTTTATTTTTATTATTATGTCCTGAACCCAATCAGGGTGTAATGTTTTTGTGAAAAAGTATGTAACAGGCAGAAGGAATCATCGCAGACTCCATAAAGTATATATATTCTTGATCAACACGATGAGCTGAGTCGATGTAGCCCTATCCGTCTGTCCGTCTGTCCGTCCGTCCGTCCGTCCGTCCGTCTGTCTGTCCGTATGAACGTTGAGATCTCATAAGATATAAGAGCCAGAGACCTGAAATTGTGCATACTCGTGTATACCTTACGCAGTACGAGTTTACTTTATTTTTTTGGATAACTCATCCGATAACTTTTTATCGATAATAATCGAAAAGTCGATTTTGTTTTTTGACTAGAGTCTTCTTGCTTGTTTATTATTATTATTTCTGTTTTAGTTTAAGCTTTTTATTGACACTCGCTTTGGGCATGAATTTAAAAAAAATAATAATAATAATAATAATAATAATAAAATAAATTGAAATATGCACTCAATGATTATATAGATAAAGATATATGTATATATACATATGTATTTATGTATGTATATATGTAGGCAATTTAGTGCATTGCCGTGACTCTAGTCAATTAGTTTCCTGTAGGCCTTCAACACTCTTCTGCAGACTGTCAACTCTTCAACTCAGGGCTGAACTGGACCAAACGGAACGTTGAAGAAGTTATGTGGCTGACTATATTTAACAGCCCGAAAGGCGGAACATGTAAGGCAAGATTAAGCAGGGTAAGGCAGGGTAAGGCTCTTCACAGTTGCGAGGGCACGTCGACAGCTGTACAGCAATTCGATTCGATGCATGGAGACAATTTGGCAACGAGAGCTGGCACCGGCTGCATTCAGACTCCACAAAGTTGCAGTGGAGCACTTCGATACGGGGGACATGGTGCATATCGGTTCCCCGGTCAATTTACGCACACAAAATAAAAGTAGCGACAGAATCAAAGTGAATGAAGAGAGACCACTGCCCGAATGCATGGAACACAATATTTACAATATCTGTATACATATATGCATACACATATGCATATGCGAGTGCCAAGTGAAGTGGGGTCGATTGAAGTGTAAGGACTCTGCTCAAACTATGCGCATCTCGACTGCCCTACATAGCTGTTGGCCCCTATGCTCCTAATGATTATAACTTGGTTACGATGACGACAATGACTGGCTGGCTGGCTGGCGGCTTGGATATATTACTGACAATGTTGGCGCCATTAAAACTAACGAGGTAGCGGCGTGCCATTTTTAATGAATATCAGGTTAATGAATATTTTATAGAAATAACGACGAAGCCAGCTGCAGCTGCTGCTGCTGCTGCAGCTGCTGCAGCCGAGAGATGCAAAGCGGACAAGCTGCTCACGCGCTCTCGACTGGTCGATTGAGCCATAAGCCAACTGCTGCTGAAGAAAGAGGGAGACGGAGAGGGAGGAGAGGGAGACGGAGGCGGAAACGGAGACGGAGACGGAGACGGAGACGGAGACGGAGACGGAGACGGAGACGGAGACGGAGACGGAGACGGAGACGGAGACGGAGACGGAGACGGAGACGGAGACGGAGACGGAGACGGTGGCAGAGGAGGAGACGGTGGCAGAGGAGGAGGAGGAGGAGGAGGAGGCGGAGGAGGCGGAGGAGGAGGAGGAGGAGAAGTGGTGGTGAGGGTGGCAGAGGAGGAGGAGGAGGAGGAGGAGGAGAAGTGGTGGAGAGGTGGAGACGATGGAGTGAGAGAAAGAGAGAGAGGGAGAGCGAGAAACGGAGAAGGAGGGAGATAGGGAGCTGGTGACGTAGACAGGGAAGGAGAGGGAATATGAATAGGGGAGAGACCCGTGGAGGTAGACCGAGTCGGGGGCAGAAAGAGAGAGATTAGGTGACGAGGACGGTGACGCAGACCGAGAGGAAGGCAGTGATGAAAGCGGAGAGGAAGACGAGGCAGCAGGAGACGGGAGGAGGGAAACGGAGAGACGGCGACGGCGACGATGACATCGTCCTCGTTCCATGTGGCTGCAGTCAATAAAAATTGCATTGCATAGCTGAAGGGGCACGTACTTTAATTTTGCTTACTTCGTGAATGAGCACAATTGAAATGAATAGAAATGTGTGTGTGTGTGTGTGTGCGTGTGTGTAGCAGCAAGATGAAAAGTGAAATGGATAGAAAAGAAGCCAAGTGAAGTCGACCCACACACACACACACACAGACACACACACTTGGATAGTGTCTGTTGTGTGGCAGTCGCATTATTTTGACCACGCTACGTGTGTGCCAGTGACAAATCGAGCGTAGGCGACGACTTGACGCTGCCCGCTCACTAAAGTATGTGCAACAGCAGCAGCAGCAGCAGGAGCAGCAACAGCAGCAGCAACAGCAGGAGCAGGAGCAGGAGCAGCAGCTGTTAAAGCATCCGCAGGCGACCACGAATGGGTTTCGCCTCAGCTCAGCTCAGCCCCACCCCACCCCGCCCACACTCGCTGAGCCCTATTTACATGCGAAGGCGCTAAGCTCACTAAATTATGCACATTAATGCCGCAAGCCGCAAAACCGAGACCTTCCCACTCCTGCTGCCCTGCACGAGAGCAGCTGAGCACACAGCAGCTGGGTGGCAGAGCGCCTTGGGTTGGCCTTTGACTCGGCCGGCAGCGACATTTACCAATTGCACTGGCTAATCGTAAAGCAAACATTCAGTGGGCTACCTTAGCAGGTAGCTTACACACACACACACATATGCAAACTGTAATTGAGCTGCAGTAACGGGCGAGGGGGGGAGGAACCCCTATAATGGGAAATAATTGTAGCCATTGAGCCTGGCTCACTTAGAGCCTACGAGCTGTGATAAGAGTTGTTAGCATTCTGAACAGCTGGCAGGAGTTGTGCCTCCAAATAAGCCAAAATAGGCTGGAAAATAAGCTAGATTTAAGTTAAGGAAGATATACGAAACAACTTTGGGTTTTAGAATGATGCAACTTCATGTGTTTATTCATTGAGAGAGGGTGTTGCAGGCAGACGGGCAGCTGGGCATTGATTGATCGATTGATCTCTGGCTGCATGTGCCTTGTATACATTTATATTTGTATGCACTCTGGCTGCTGTCACGCCCATAAGTTATTAAAGCTGACAGACGAAATTTTGATTGAAATTACAATTTCCATATTTCAAATGATGTTATGCGATTGGAAGTTTCGATAACAGCTACTGTGATGCTGTTCGGTGTACCTTGTATACTTTCTATATTTTAGATTTTGGAGAGCTTCCCCTTCACTTACCTTCTGCTACTTCGCTCTCAGCATATCATATTCCAGTACTATGGAGGCGTTCGTGTTGATAATCCCGTCTAGCAGAAACGTTGATCGTAAATCGTAAAGCCGCGCTTCCCAGCGGAGCCTAGATTAGTGTGTGTGTGTGTGTGTGTGTGTGTGTGTGTGTGTGTGTGTGCGTGTGTGTGTGTGTGTGTGTGTGTGCGTGTGTGTGTGTGTGTGTGTGTGTGTGTGTGTGTGTGTGTGTGTGTGTGTGTGTGTGTGTGTGTGTGTGTGTGTGTGTGTGTGTGTGTGTGTGTGTGTGTGTGTGTGTGTGTGTGTGTGTGTGTGTGTGTGTGTGTGTGTGTGTGTGTGTATTTGTGGGTGTGTATTTGTGGCTTGCTATGTATGCATAGAGGAAATATAGCTTTGCTTGAAATATATACTTCTCATAGGTGACAGGGTAGGCATGCCTTTGCAATAAGCCTTTGGAATAAGTTGCATTTTTTTGCCAAGTCGGAAATCAAAAGTCGATAATTTATTATAAATTCTTTTCATATGTTAAATAAATTAAGTGAAAATGCAGTTGAGCCACGATGCCAAAGCCTCTGGAAGCTCTGTGTATAATTAATGCGGTACATGTGTAACTGATTTATACTAGTATGTGTGTGTGTGTGTGTGAGTGTGTGGGTGTGGGTGAAAATCATATATCGAGCATGGATATCTGAGATTTGGGCAAAAAGTTGGCCGAAAATTAGCATTGACAGGCAGAAGGCCAATTGGCAATTGGTTCCCAGTTCCCCGTTCCCAGTTCTCAGTTCCCAGTTCCCAGTTCCGAGTCCTGATATGTATAATGTATGGCGTCGGTGGGACTACAGCGAGTCGGGTAATTGCCATTAGTTAATGGTGTCGTTGCCGTCGAAGGGCTTACAAATAATTCAAAGGACTTTAAGTTGGCCCAGCGAATGGCCATTGATTCGGCCTGGGTGCGGACGCTTAACTTTTGGGTGGCCCGCGGTGCACGTCCCTCTGTGGCTGCTTATCCCCAAAGGCTGCAGCAACTTCATCAAACCAAAACAATAAAGAGTTCAGCCAAACAAACAGAGAGTGAGCGAGGAGCGGGAGGAGAGCTCACCCGCTGAGATGGATCTGCGGCTGGATGAATGTGCGCAGGTGACAGAGCTCTCTCTGTTTGTGGCCAAACATCGAGATGGAAATTCAATTAAATCACATGCTCACTCAATCAACCAATAACCGAAGCCAATCTGCTTGCGTTTTCTTAAACTTCCATTGAGACTCCCATTGAGCGCTCGCCTAGCTAAGCTCATCTAGCCAAACAGAGATTGACTTTTGTGCATGTGAGTGTGTGTGTGTGTGTGTGTGTGTGTGTGTGTGTGTTTGCTAATCAAATTGGAGTCAAAGGCGGGCAGCACAGCAAATCAATTGCTTTGCAGTGAAGTTTTTTATAGAAAGCAATTTATTATTTAGTTTTGCCAAAGCATTTAAACAGGCAAAAAACTAACTGAGATGGCAGAGAGGAAAAAAATCACTTCAAAAAAATTCAATTGCAATCGTGGCTAGACCACAAAAACTATTTATGCATATATTCCATTTGAATAGCAGCAGCAACATGAATATATATATATGATGTATATAGTCTATATTTTCACTATAAAAGAAAAAAGCTCTAAATATTTCTATTTATTTCTATTTACTATTATTATTCTATTTATATTTCTATTTATTAAAGTTTTACCTTTCTCTTGCACATATTTGTTTGTGGTGTTGGCATTCAAAAGACTCCAAATTCAAGTTTCCAGATTTTTTGTTTACACTTGAAAAACAAGGGGCGGAATCTTCTGCTCCAAAGTTTGACTTCATCAGTTCACGTTAAGGCTAAGAGTAAAGTAGGAGAGGAATCAGAGAGAGAAACATAAACATAAAATACATATTTTATATGTAATAATATATAAAAATATATGGTCACACATCAGACATCTCTTATATTCAGGCACTTACTACAGGCTGTCCATATTCAAAGGACTCTCTGTTTTTAAGGCTGAACTTATGGCTATATGCTAGTCTTCCAAATTTGATGGGCTCGACTGATTCAATGACTGAATTATTTAAAGCTGGCATCGCAAAGTGACCCAAGTGAGTGTCCTTGCTTCAGGGAAGAATCCAAACAGTTCCCACAGTTGCGCAGATCGCAGAGATATGGAAAGATAGAAAAGATAAAATGTAAAATGTGATAATCAACAGAGAATCGAATCGATTTCAAGGGGAGTGAGGCATATGAGGCACATGCCCAACGCTGCTTTGGGCAGTTTTGCTAACCAGTTAAGCAGTTTGGGTAAATATATAGCTATAAATATATGTATGTATGTATGTGTATACGAAAAAATAAGTCATCATGCTTTGGCCCAGGCGAGAGCAATAAAACGCCACTTGCAGCACGTTTCTGGGCTGGGCGGCAGAGGGGGGGCAGAGTGAGCAAACGATATAAAATGTAGAAATTGGGTCAAGTTGGTGTTTAATGAATGGGGCGCTACAAGGAGCAGACTCGGCGCGAAGACTCGAAGTTGCCTTCGTGTTTATCCCAAATATTGTCTGCCGTCTGAGACAGCCGAAAGTAGGAACTATTTTGGCGCACGGTTCGCCTGTGTGTGTGTGTGTGTGTGTGTGTGTGTGTGTGTGTGTGTGTGTGTGTGTGTGTGTGCGTGCGTCTTCAATAAAAGTCCATAAAACGGACAAGGCCAGACTTGTAGTTTGCAGCGTATGAGGACGTGGCAGACGCCTGGCAAAAGTCCTGGCACGCACGCAGCTGAGCAAGGGCAACCCAGACATGGCTGACCGACTAGCGTTAGGCAAAGCCGCAAGCCACATCAGAGCCAGAGATAGACACAGACACAGAGACAGAGGCGAGGCAGGCGCTTGGGGTTTGGTGAACTAACCATAGGAGGACGGCGATGTACGGCGAATGTACGCTGCATTCTGATTAGGCAAACAAAGTTAATTGGATGCGACAGGGTGGCGGATTGAAGGCCAACCAGCCATCCAGCCAGCCAGTCAGCCAGGCAGCTCAACAAAGGCTAACAATAGCAACAACAACAACAACACCTGCAACTATTTGAGAGAGAGCAAGTTTCGACAAGCTTATGAGCACGGAGCCAGCAATCTAGACAGAGCTGTTAGCGGATAGCGCATACATACATGTATGGATGGAGGGTGGGGGGTGGGGGTGGGGAGGGAGAGACAACTGCCAGGCACCTTGGAGACCCTTCAAGGTGTAGCATGGCATTGACTTTAATAGGGTGCAGTGAGCTGCAGCTGAATTCGAGTGCGACGAGACGAGCAACTGAAGATAATCATATAATTTTTATTGTAAATTGATTTGAAGAAGAATGGGGTGGGGAGAGGGAGGTTAAGAAAAATAAAGATGATAGAGACAGACGGTGAAAGATGAGAGAGCAAAAGAGGAGTTAAAGGAATGAGAGAATGAAAGTAGGATAGAAATAATAAGACAGAGAATGAAAAGAAAGAAATAGAGATATAGAAAGAAGTAAAGCGAAAGTTAGAGAGAATGAGAGAGAGGAGGGTAGAGAATGAGAAAAAAACAGAAACTGAGCAAGAATGAGCTATTGCCAGAGAAGGAGAGAATATATAATGGCGGGAATGAGAAAGAAAGAGAGAGAGAGAGAGACAGAGATAGAAATATAGAGAAAAAGTGAGAGGAGATATAGAAATAGAGAGACAGAGAGGAGGAGTGAGAATGAGAGTAAAGAGAAATAATAAGAGATAATAAGAGAAATATAGATACAGAAGAAAGGAAAGATAGAGAGAAAGCCAAAGAGCGAAACAGAGTGACAGAGATAGGAAGAGAGGTAAAGATAGAGAGACGGTGAAATATATATTAAGAAAGACAGAGACGGAGAGGGGAAAAAAAGAAAGAGATATAAAAACAGAGATATAGACATATAGAGAGAGAAAAAGACAGATGAGAAAAAGAAAAGGAAAAGGCAAGAAAGATGGAGAGAGAGAGAGAGACAGAGATGAAATAGAGAGAGCAAAATTATATATATATATATACGTATATATATGTATATAGGTACATGTGTATATAAAGAGAAATAGGTACACACACACACACACATACATAGACACACACCTAAACAGAAAAATACAGCTCAAGAAATACTGAGGAAAAGCAAACGAGAGAGAGAGAGCGAGAGAGAGAGAGAGAGAGAGAGCGAGAGAGAGAGAGAGAGAGCGAGAGAAAGAGAGAGAGAGAGAGAGAGAGAGAGAGAGACAGCTGGTAAATCCAATTATAAACAGACTACTATTAATATGATATAAACAGACGCCCATTAGGAAGAACTCACAAACGTATTGAGAATCACCTGGAAGAGCGGAAAATGCAAATGGCATTTCACCCTACCAACACCGCCTCGCCCCACATCAGCAGGCATTCACGTAATCACACGCAGCCAGCAAGGAGTATCAATGGCAACTAGAAGTCATAGAGCCGAGTCAATTCACGTGGTTAACGAGTCGCCTTACATGCGATATCTCTGTCTCTGTCTATCGCTATGGCTGGCGCTGCGATTTATTTGCATTCTGCAAAACTATTCACATTGACATTCAACTGACAATATACTTATCCACTTCAGAGCTGATGTTCGAATGTCTGCTGGGAGCAACAACAGCAACAGCAACAGCAACAACAATGGGAATGGCAGTAACAATGGAAGGCAGCAACTGCTTTTGCCTCTGGCAGGCATCGGCAGGCATCTCTTGTGGGCAAACAAATTGCTGTCAACGGCGAAGCCCATAAAAGTGAAGTAAAATAAACAATTTGACTCGAATATAAAACACGAAAAACAGCTGTCCGTCTAGTGGGTGACAAAAGGGGGACGTGGAACGACTCTCCCTTCCATTTCGTTCTCCCTCTCTCTCTCTCTTTGTGTGAATATGAAGTGTGACTGTGACTCGCTTAGAGGCTTAATCGATTTCCAACGTGAACAATTAGTTTGAACGCAAATTGCCCGCATCGCTGAATGCGCACCAGCCTGGGAAATGGGCGATGGGAAATGAGCGTTGGGAAATGGGAAATGGTTAGCGAAGGCCACTCAAATTAAGTGACATGCCGACCAAAAACATAATGAATTATTTCTTAAGCAGTTAACCACAACGGCCAATAGCCAGCAGCCAGAAAGAGAGCGACAGAGAGAGAGAGAGAGAGACAGGCAGAGGGAGAGGGAGCAAGTCGTAAGGGCGAACGAAATTGGGTCAATCGAGGGCTGTCGAGGACTGGGCCTTGGCAATGGAGACCTGAATGCGGCTGGACTGCGATTCGTTTGATCGCCGTTAAGTAAATCAAAAGCATTTGCCAACTGCCAGCGGCATGTGGCAGCGCTGGGCAGCAGCAGGAGCCGGGTGGCAGGAGCTGCAACTGGGACTGGGACTGGGACACATGCTAAAGCGACAATTATGCCGGCTATTTATCGTCCAGACAACCAAGTGGCAAATAAAAAAGCAACAACAACAACAACAACGACAACAGCGTGTCACAGTAAAAAAAGAAAAATATTAATAATGACCTGCCACGCCCACTCCAGCTGCCTTTTGGCATGCATAAAAAATGATGATCATTGACAGGCTATTGCTGTTGTTGTTGTTGTCCTGCGATGCCCCTGCCCTCTGTGGAGCAGCTGTGCCAGCAACGTGACGTATAAGCGATATGCAATAGCAGACCTTTCCGGGTGGAGGGGTAGCTCCCCCTCCCTGAACAATAAGCGCTAAAAGGCTTATAAATAATGATGTTTGCCAAAAGCAAATTGAGAGCGAGTGGAGTGAAATAGGCGCTGACACATATTGATAGATATGATTTGTAAACGGCATTACGCCGCGACATGGCCAGCTGTTAAGTACTCCATTCCGTTCCATTCCATTCCATTCCATTCGACTGGCTCCCCTTCACCAGTCGCTGGCCAATGCCAGGCTGATTCAGACTCATTCGGCTAGGCGTGCTGGATATCTGCTAGTCAATCACAATGTTGCTTCTCCGCACAAAATCAATTACAGCTGTGACCAACAACAACAACAACAACAACAACAGCAGCAACAACAACAAAAATACGAAAAGAAAAAAAAAAGCAGCAGCAGAGCGGAAGAAGCAGCGCGCAAATAGGCGCCAAATTGCTAGGCAGTCTTTGATTGCTGCTCCCAGGCGAATGAACGAATGAATGAGTGAATGAATGAATGAATGAATGAGTGAGTGAAGGGCTTCCGACAACGGCCTCTGGCAGCGTCGCTCCGTCTGCCGTGTCAATGAACTTTGTAAACAATTTTTAATCACATGTCCTTTTTGGCCCCGAACTCGATGAATTGCCGACTTCCTATGCGGCATTCTGCGTAACTCGCATCGCATCGCATCGCATCGCGTCGCGCCGCGTTCCACGCTCCACATCAAACAGCAGCCCATTGACGCCGATTTCAAATTAAATTGAATAAATCTCAGCCTACGCAGCTGGCCGGGGTAATGAAGTTGTGGCAACTATGCCACAGTGGTTGGAGAACCAGTTCAAGAGGTTCTTAACTCATTGAGATGCCTGATGATGAGATGCCTGAGATCAGAGCCTGAGATCAGCCTGTGAAGCATGAAGTACGAGCGAGAAATATTATATGCATTTTTATCGTTAATGCGAACTCCAAGAATGCGAAAAGATCTCAAAGCTACCTTCCATTCCCTCCACCCTAGCGAATCAGTTGTATGATAAATAAATAAATCAATAAATCTATCGAAACAAATTAAGTCCTATCGATACTATCGATGATGCCATCGATAATTTGTGCAACTCACGGTAAATATAGAGTGGGGGAATATGGGAAGAGGGATCCTAAAAAGAATTGTTGTCTCTTTTGACTTCAACTTCAAATGCAGCTCCCTAAATATAAAAATAAAATAAAAAACTATTAAAAAAAAAAATAATAATAATAAATATAAGAAAAACACAAAATTAAATTAAATTATAAATAAAATAAAAATAAAATAAAAAAAAAATAAAAATAAAAATAAAATGAACAAAAACATAAAATTAAATTAAATTATAAATAAAATAAAAGTAAAAATAAAATAAAATAATAAATAAAAAATAAAATAAAAACAAATAAAAATAAAACAAAATTAAATTAAATTATAAATAAAATAAAAAAAAATAATAAATAAAAAATAAAATAAATAAAAAATAAAATAAAAATAAGAAAAACACAAAATTAAATTAAATTATAAATAAAATAAAAATAAAATAAAAAAATAAGAATAATATAAAATTAAATTAAATTATAAATAAAATAAAATGAAAATGAAAATAAAATAAAAATAAAATAAAATAAAAATAAAATAAAAATAAAATAAGAATAAAATATAAATAAAAATAAAATAAAATAAAAATAATAACAAAAATAAAAATATTATTATTAAATGAATTACAATAATTTTTAAATATTATAATTATACAATTAATATTGAATATTCCATTCAATTGACTAATCTTATGAGTTTATTGATCAAATAGAGCAATGGATCATAACAAAAATATAAATACTGATCCAATAGATCAAAAGATCAAAAGCCAAATAGATCATCCTTGTGTTCTTGAATTTGATATTCAACTAGAAAATATCTATAGCCACTCGCAGGAGGCTAGGCAGTCAGACATGGCTATATATAGGGCTGTCCATATTCAACGAACCTATCTGGCAGCCCTACAAGGCTGCTCATATTCAACTAACCTCTGTTATTATTTTTTCTTTTTTTATATGCTGACGATAATAATAATTTTATAGATTTGTTGACATCACTTTCTGAATATAAATTCTCTCAAATGGCCGCCTAGAGCCTGTACGGCGTATTGCCAAAAGATATAGGGTTGCCAGATGGTTACATCGAATATGGGCGGCCCTTCCTGTATATAATCAGTTGAAGTGCATGCAAACATCTCTCGCCTTGAGCGACTTTTGTCGATTGAGTGTGAAATTTCCTTGAGGCCGATTATCGGAATTTGAGTGGAGCAACATGTTGGCAATGCTTTGCCCCACTGTGCGGCATTAGTTGGCGGCAATAGCGCAAACAATGGAGGCATTAATTTCTCAAAGGCTGCGGCGCAGCTGCACGGCCCCGAATAGGGACGACGAGTGGGGTTGGGCCAGGGGCTGGGGCAGGGACAGGGGCAAGTGGAAGTGCGTCAACACGCTCTCGTTGACGCTCGACTAAGCTGCCAGAGATTTAGCATGTCGCGAATGGCTGCGGCACCTGCGTGCTAAATGAGCGTTCGTCTTGAGTGTCGAGCAGAAGCTCGAGCTGTAGTCGTTCCACTTTGCCACGTAGCAGTGGCAACTGTTTGTGCTCTTGCTCTCGTTGCCTGTTTTGGCGAGGTCATTGCACCACGAATCGGCAGTGGCCGTTGCCATTGTCCGAGGTCCACGGTTACGTGTTGCGTGTTTTGTTTTTAATTGGCTAAAACAAACGTAATTAAAGCATTCAGCAGCCAGATTGAATAATGAGTAATCACCGAAGCAGGGGCGTGGCAGAAGCGGGGCGGCCAGCAGCCAACAGCTAAGCAGGAAAATTGTTACAGGCAGCCAGTGAACTGGCAATTAGCTCTCTCTCACTGTGTGTGTGTGTGTATGTGTGTTTGGGCCAAGTGAGCCGAATGACCCCTGGCCACAAATCACCGGCAACTGGTAACTGAATCCAAATTGCACCCACACAACAAAGAAGCCACGCTTGCACCACTGATATACTTGTGATGCTGCGGCCAGTTGGTCAACAGCCAACAGTGGTCAGATGTAGTTATGGCCATGTTATGATGTCGGCTTCCTAATTGCCACACGCATCTCAAGATATTAACGCATTTAATGCTTAGCTGCAGCTGTCCAAAAACTAATCAAGTTGTCACTCAGCTTAGTTTCCAGTCCGGAATTCAATCGAATCGAAATGCAGAAAATCACCAAGCTCAAATTACACACTTACACTGGCCAACAGCATTTGGTAAGCTGAGAGTACCAAAGTCTTTTTTATTCTGAGTGATGCAACTAAAATACATATTTTACTACATTCAAATATTATTGCATTCTATTATTGTTAATATCATGCATTTTAAAAAAGGCTTATTAAACAGTTTAATTTATTTATTTTTTTATTTATTTATTATTATTATTATTATTATTATTATTATTATTATTATTATTATTATTATTATTATTATTATTATTATTATTATTATTATTATTATTATTATTATTATTATTTTTATTATTATTATTATTATTATTATTATTATTATTATTATTATTATTATTATTATTATTATTTTTTTTTTTTTTTTTGTCAGAGAAGTATTAATTTTGTGCTATGCATTTTAATTTTAATTTTCACTTCTTTGGCAATGCACCTCTTTTCAGTGCTATAAATAAAATTCTAACAAAAACAAATCTTACTGTTTTAATTAGTTTTTAAATTTGTTTTTTTTTTTTATATTTTCGGGCCTTGTTCTGAAAAAAAAAAAATTAATAAATAAATAAATGAAATTGTTAAGTTAGAGTACAAATAATGCAAGCTCATTATGTTAAAAATATGATATCAAAATAAATAAAAATAAATAAATAAATGAAATAACAAAATTAATGCTTTGAGTAAATTATTATTTCTATTTTTTTTTTTAATTTCTTTTTTATTTTATTATTAAAATGTGTTTGCTATTTTTTTTTTTATTATTTTCTTTATTATTTATTTATTTTTTTTTAATTTGGTGGTTTTACACTATAATTTTTTAGTTTTACTTTTTTTATATTAAAATTATTATTTTTTATTTAATTTATTATTTATTTTTTTTTATTTTATTTTTTATTTTTATTTATTTTTTTTGACAATTGACTGAAACAAATCGCCAAAAGCTTGTATTTACATTTTAAACAACTTTTTTATTACATTTTTATTATATTATTTTTACTATAATAAAAGCAAATATAAATTTTGATCATTTTATTTTATTTTTTTTTTTTTCTTTAATTTTGAAAATGATTCCAGTGTAGCTTAACTTGAAATGAATCTCTAAATTAAGTAAATAATAAATCTTAATTAAAATAAATAATACTTGAATAAATGATTTAAAATAATAATTAGATATTGACCTGTTGCACAATCGTTCCCAACATTTTGTTGACCTGTTTTACTCGGCTAGTTCCATTGTCCATTGTCTCGCTTCAATTGTGTTTAGTCACTTTTCGTTTGGGCCATGTCAGATATACCATTTGCTTGGCAACATGTTCTCTTTGTGGTGACAGATGGCCTAAGCTGAAGTATGAATTATTTATTCCCTAGGTAATGTCGGGCTGAAATGTGGCAATCGAAATCGCTGAAAGGAGTGCATGCAATTGAAGTAAAGCTGCCGCACTTCATGTGGGTTATTGGAGAAGTATTCTGGGCTATTTTGTAATTCTAGAAATTGATTTAGAAAGCCCGAATAGCTATTTGAATTTCCAGTTGCACAATGAACTCACTTTGAGTCCCTCTCTCCCTCTCTCACTTTTAATTAGTAGCGCGCAAATCGAGTATTAATTGAACTGAAATGCAAAAAGCCATCGACTTGAATGAATCTTTGTCAAATGCCCAAACCAAAAAAAAAGAAAAGAAAATAATCATCTGTGCCTTAATGAAATGAGCTATCAAAAGTCATCCAAGTGTCTTTTGTTGCTAGGTACGCCTCAAATTTAGGCTAAAGATGAGACTGAGGCTGAGACAGGGTCTGAGGATGGGTCTGAGACTGATGGCAATGCTGATGAACACATGTTACACCACACACACTATTGATTTCCATTGTGTACGGGTTGCTCGCTTGCCTGCCGAACTAATCTGTGTCGCTCTCGAAATATTATAGAACATGCTGCGTCAAGGCATTTTTTTTTTTTCTCTCTTTTTTCCTCTGTCACTTTTTTTTTTTTTTTTGAAGCGGCATAGGCATTGATAGTGGAGGCTCATTCAAGGGAACGAATGATAGGCATTCACACGTACGTAGACTAGAGGCGTGCCAAAAGACAACAGCAATCATATCAACAATGCCAGCGCTCGGCGAGGGTGGCTTCGTAACTTTCGACCAACGTCTCATTAAACGCATCAAAAAGTAAAGGAGAAAAAAGAGAAATGAAATGGAACACTTTTTCAATGTCAACAAAGTTCAGATCTTTGTTACACCGTCTGCCTGGCTGGCTGGCTCGCTTTTTGTGGCTCTCTTTCCTTAAGGATGACGCCTCGGCCCCTCCCCTCCCCCCACCCGCAGCCAGCCGCCCGAAAAAAGCGCCTTGCACGCACTTCTTGAGCAACCGCCGTGCTGCAAACAATTTTTTTTGCCACTGACCTACTTTTGCCGAAAGCGGGGAAACTACAAAAAAAAAAAAGAAAAGGAAAACAGAAAACATAAAAATGAAAAAAAAAAAAAAAACTAGAAGTAAAAGAAAATGTTGCCACGCTTGGTTTTTGTTTGACTTGTCCAGACATATCGATGGCATTACACCACAGCCTGCGTCTGTGCCTGGGGCTTGTTGTTGTTCCCGTTCCCGTTCCCGTGACTGCGACTATCACTGTCACTGTCACTCTCACTGTGACTGTCACTGTCACTGTCACTGCGACTGTGACTGCGACTGTAGCCGTTCGTGGCTAAAATATCAAAGCTAAAGTCGCAACAGTTGCAGACAGCGCCGACTGATTGTGACAAGGTGTCGTACTTAGGAACGAGGACTCGAGCAACCGGCTGACTGGCCGCAGTAAAGAGGCTGAGTTACCTGACATGTCACGGGCACAGCCAGCGTCACAGACTCTGAGGCGGGGCGAGGTGAGGCGTGGTAGGCACGCAAAGGCCGTTGACAATCAACAAAGCTACTCGGTGCAGTGCACACACACATACAGTGCGGAAACGGAAGCTGCAGCCATGTTGGCAGCGCTGCCGACGACGACGATGAAAAGGACAATATCATTGAGCAGCTGGCGACTGGCAGAGCAAATAGAAACCGAAATCAAAATGACAATCGTAAAATGTAAAAATGTTGAAATTCAGTAAATTGGTTGTAGGCCAGGCCGGCAGCGAGATGACGACTGCGATTCCAATGATGACAAAAGCTTAACGACGAACGACATGCGACATGCGACATGCGAGAGCGTCGCGGTCGATGCTCGAGCTCAAAAACAGGGTGAAGGACACGACGCGTGCATAACGTAACGCTTATTGAAATAGTTCTGAAGTGAGCTCGACGACGCCAGCAGCAGAGGCAGAGGCAGTGGCAGCGGCAGCGGCAGCAGCAGCATAAGATTTCAGTCAGCGTCAGCCCAGTTGAGTGGATGTGTCTAAGTGGGCCTTAGACCCAGTTACTGCCACTGCCACAGCGAGTGCGAGTGCGACTCTGACTGTGGCAGTGGCAGTGCCCCAGCATCGTCTTAGTAGCTAGCAATTGTTCAGCTAACAATCTGCCCTAACGAAGGCAGCAACTGCAGCCACAGCAGCAGCCACAGCCACAGCCACAGCCACAGCCTCTGTAGCAGTTGGGGACCTTTCTCATGGATCTTTAGGGGCAGCAGCAACAGTAGCTTGCTGCTCGGCAGCTTATTTAGCGCCGCAGCCGTTAAGAAAAGTGCATGGCATAGATTTTTATCGATTCGCCTCACACAGCCACTCGAGGCAGCGCTCTGTGCGCTTAGCTAACCAAAAAGACAAAAAAGATGCAGATGAAGAAGAGGAAGAAGAAGAGAAATGCCAGTGATAGCCGCAGAGTAGCAAAGACCCTTCAAGCCCTCAACTACTTAGCCAAGCTGAGCTCGTGTCTTGTGCTCTTTAGCATATTTCATAAATGCACTAAAACCACAAGCCATATGCAATTCTCTGGCATTCGCACATGTTGCATGCATCTTCTTGCACTGCGCTGGGAGCTGTCGTAATTATTCACTGAATCGAAATTTCGGGTATATTGGTTTCACGAAGAACTATTCAATGGGCAGCAGGAAAATGTCGAAGTGAGTTTCAACTTAGTAAATATAAATAAGTAAATATAAATATATTGTGGAAATTGAATATAATAAATTTTTATGAAAATTAAAATAAATAATAGAAACAAAATATAAGAAAATTAAAATAAAATTATAAAAAATATATTTAAGAAATAAATACCGACAAAATAGCTAAATTTATATATATATAGTCGAGTGCAATTTCTTTTCCATCTGCTCGTCTGTCCATTCATATGAATAAAGAAGCGCTAGAAATTCAAAATATATACATATATCAAGGTAAATTTAATTTAATTTAATTTAATTTAATTTTATTGAATTTTTTTTATTTTTTTTTTTTATTTTTTTATTTTTTATTTTTTTTTTTTTTGATAACTCACCCCTTTTATATTTTTTCCCGAGAAAACTCATTTCACTCCTTTTTTGCGCGTTACTGGAATGGTGTAACTTAAATACAACCCTTCCCCAGCCCAAATAAAATTATATTCATATTTCAACGAAATATATGCATTTATATTAAATCAGCCTAGCTTAAACAAAATAAATATAAATTATTAATCTAAAAAAATATTGTTTTTAAATGTACTACAATGCTAAAATAACACTGAAATAATACTAAAATAATACTATTACCTAAATATTAGTAAAATAAAAATAATACATATATGAAGAATAGATATGCATATCTGTTAAATATAAGTTTTTTTTTATGGTAAGCCTAAAATTAAAAGAAAATGGAAAAAAGACAAAAAAATGTTTAAATAAGTAAAGTTAAAAAAAAATATATATATAGAAATAAATAACAACAAAGTTGTTTAAAGTGAGGCTGATATATCAGGAAATAAGACCTATATAGTATATAGCTTATGCTGCTGCCCAAGCTCAGTCGGTGCCAAGTAAGCAGAGCGCCTACTCAGATATATACAATAATGTGTTTATGTATATGTATATGCCTGAAAGAACTGTAGAATACTTGGTTTATTAACTCCTCGAAGGGCTTAGGGTATCTCCCCAATCGAGCAGTCTCTTATTAATTATCACGATATAGCTCTTTTTGGAGTTAGAGTATCTCGACGACGTCATTCTCATTTCTTATTATCACGATATGGTTTCCTTTTGGCTTAGGATATCTCCCAGTCGAGTAGTCTCAGCTGTGTTATTCTCATTTCTTATTATCACGATATAGCTATTTTTAGGGTTAAGGTATCTCCCAGTCGAGCAGCTTCAACTGTGTCGTTTTCATTTCTTATCATCACGATATAGTTTCCCATTGGCTTAGGGTATCTCCCAGTCGAGTAGTCTCAGCTGTGTCATTCTCATTTCTTATTATCACGATATAGTTTCCTTTTGGCTTAGGGTATCTCTCAGTCGAGCAGCCTCAGCTATGGCATTCTCATTTCTTATTATTGTGATACAGTTTTCTTCAGCTGCCTTCGCCAATGCTGAATGCAAATTCCCGGCATATTCATTGCGAATTCCTGGCAGTTGTTGTTGCGGCCCTCCCAGGTATGTCCACACATCGATTTCACATAAATTTGAACGTAAGTCTCTTTGTCGTAATGCGAGTGTCTTTCAATTTGAGCCGTCCGCACATTCCATCATCAGTTAAGGCTCTTTATCGCACCTTGTGGCCCGCCTCCCTTGATTCTGATTAGCATCCCGAGATTTGCTGCTGATTAGCCAACCCGAGAAGCCGAGCAGAGCAGAGCTTATAGACATTGGCCTGCTGCAGCTCCATTGACAGCCAGCGACGACTTCAACTCCAGCAGCCGGGGCCATTCATTGAGCAGCCTCTGCATCTGATGCCAGTTTATTGTCATCATCAGCTCCCTCCTGATGGCATTGTCGTTGCCCGTGCGGCTCATGCTTTGATTTTGTGCGCTTGTTTCTGCTTATCAAAGCCAATGATAACGTGAGACGCGTCGCAGCGAACAGCTCGACCAGAAATTAAATTCTAACTTTGATGCTGAGCCAAAGGTGTGCCGACTCCTGCTGCAGTCGACCTTTGGCCACGGTAATTGCCTTGCCCCACTGCATCCACTTGGAGGCTTTGCGAGTGCATGTCAAACTATTAAGAAATTTATTTAATATATACAGGGAGAGAGATAGAAAGAGAGTGAGAGAGAGAGAAAGAGCGAGAGGGAGAGAGCAACAGAATAAAAGTAAGTCTTTGCCCAAGATTAGAATTGTAGCTTGGAAATAGAAATTGCAGTTAGATATGCATGGGGAGGACTAAGAACAGATAGAACAGAGCCATAAAACATTCGAGGATTTGTGATGACTTTTTCATGTCTTTCAATTAAAATATATTAAATAATATATGAATATATCCTACAAATATATATTGTTCTACTACTCCTTGAATTTATTAACTAACTGCCCTTGTTCCTAAACATTTCCCAAACAACTTAGCGGAGCTCTAAAAAACTCCCAATTAAAATAACAAACTGTTCTTAACCCATATTCATTTATATTCTTTAAAGAACAACAAAAACTGAAAAAAATATTTATAAAAAACACAAATATATATATATATATATATATATATATATATATATATATATATATATATATATATATATATATATATATATATATATCAATTTTATATGAACGAATGTAAATAAATATGAATATATTAATTAATATAATTTGTAAATCAATAAATGAAAATAAATTCAAATTTAAAATAAATAAATATAAAAAGTTAATGAATATTACAAAAATATATATATATATTGATTTTATTTTAATCAGATAAAAATTTACAGTGGATATAAATATTAAATATATATGGCCACCAAAAAAATGTATAAAAGAGTATATAAATCAATTTAAAATATGTATATAAATATATCCACATTTTTATACATTTTTTATTTGCAACATTTATTATAAATTTATATATTTATTTATCTACACACACATAAACATATAATTTTATAAGTCTACCAAACGAAAAATATTTATATGTAAGTGCTAAAAAATAAATGAATATATACATATATAAAAATAAATTAAAATATCTAAATAATACAAATATAAACATTTTAAATATGTATAAAAAATCAATTATTGTATATAACATTTTAATAGATTTTTAATATAAAAAAAACAGTACAATACAGCTAAAATTTGAATGTCATGCAAATAAAAAATAAACAATTTCAAATAAATACAAATATATATATATTTATGATGAAAAAAATATATATATTGATATATACAAGATTTAAGATAAATATGTTTACAAAAATAACAGAACATAAAATTTAAACTTTAATTATACTTTATCTATATGTATACAAGCACATATATTTCATTTTTATTTTAAACGAATTTATTATATTATAGAATCAGCGTCTAGCACAGCTAGAGCAAAGGCGCCCGTTGTCTAACAGCGGCATAACAGCTGGGGAAATTTGTGGCTAACAGCGGCCGTTAAAATGTCCCACACTTGGCTGGCGCGTGGCCTGATAAGAGTCGCGTCGCAGGCTCGCTTTGGGTTAGTTGCCAGCGAGCAACCAAACGACATGGACGTGCAGCAGCAGCCGCAGCAGCAGCAGCAGCAACTGAAAGCCATTTGAGCCAACATTTGAATGGACAACGGTCAGCAGCGTCAGCCAAAAAAATAATTGAAGTTGCCGTTATTTTGAAGTTGTGTGTGTGTGCTGATAACTTTTGCAGTGAATGACTCTTAATTGGCAGTGAAAAACAAAAATAAATAAATAAAAAAATATAAATATATATAAATATAATATAAAATAAAAATAGTGAATATAAATAAAGTTTGCTTGGCAATTTCTTTCTTTTTTTTTTTTGTGTGTGTGTTAAATTTTGCATTTGTTGCTTGCGACATTGCTGTGGCTAATAACAAGTGTATTGTGTGTGTGTGTGTGCATGCTGTGTGCGTGTGTGTTACGTGTTGTGCATGTGTAAGCAGGCGCATAGCGAGCATCGCTTGGCGCGCTCAAAAGTAGGCAACGGAAACGCAACGCACTGAACTTGGCTGACATTTGGCCGTATGTGTGTGTGTGTGTGTGCGTGTGTGGGTGCATGAGTAAGTGAATTGAGTGTACGTGTGACTGCATTAGTAAGTATGTGAGCATTTCGTCTAAGCGTTTTTTACTCGACTCGACTTGTGTTCTGTGTGAGTGTGTGACAATTTATCATAATTGGCCTTACATTTAAAGCAGCTGGAGTTTACCCACCGACATACGTATATACACATATACGTTTATTGAAATCCTACTGCCAACTGCGTAACAGAAGCTGCCAAAAATAAACTTTAAGCAACAAATAAAACTGCCAAGACAACGACAGACGAAGGCAGAAGCAAAACAAAACGGCAATAATACGCTTTCTTTCACCTGGGTTTTTTTTCTTGTGCGTGTGTGTGTGTTTTCTTTTCTGTTTGTTGACAAAGTGCAAAACAACAATAACAACAACAACAGCAACAACCAGCAACAACAATCGACAACAGAAGCCGCCAACGTGTTCACAATTTTCGCCCACAGAGCAGGCCGTGCGGTAAGTTGACAATTCCCTTCCATCCATTTTCATTTTCATTTTCACTTTCATTTTCATTCCGCTTCCCCCTCACTGTCCGCCTCCTGCTCTTTACACATTTGCCAACGCAATTGCGAGTGCACTTTTAGCAGCATTTTGCTCGTACCACTCGAACAAGCTTCAAACGCCGCTTGATTTCTAAGTGCATCTGCATGTTTGCATGTGTTCGATGCTCTGTGTGTGTGTGTGTGTGTGTGTGTGTGTGTGTGTGTGTGTGTGCGAGCAGGGGTCGTGGTCGGTTTCGTTATTACAAGTTATGCGCTTTGGCATGCCAACAAGCCAACAAGCCAACAATACCAGGCAGCTGCTACTCCTGCTGCTCCTGCTGCTCCTGCTCCTGCTGCTGTTGCTGCTGCAAGCGCCAAGAAAAGTCACGTTGCCAATGGCAAATGGCAACTTTGAGTTGCTTTACCCCAAAACAGCAAACTATAGATATATATCTATATATACAGATATATGGCAGCAAGAAGCAGAACTAAAACGTATAAAAGCTAATTTCGTCACACACACACACACACACACGTACATGTAGTGGCATCTCTTTCGCACACGCTCTCGCTGTCCACTGATAGCAGTTGGCAAAAGTTGTCAAATTGCACGCTGCAGCGACGCAGCAGCAACTCTCATCAAGCCAAGGCCAATAATTGTCATTTACGAGCAGAGCACGAAGACAGACATACAGTATATACATATATATATATACACATACATATGTATATACATATATAGTGCCATTTCTTTTATATTGTTAAAAAATAAGCAAATCTTTTAGTCGGGTGCCAGTGAGTGCAGAATACTCATTCATGTTCAAAACAAACTCGAAAATGTAGATTACTTATCTATATTTCATAATCTATATGAATATTTGATACTTACTACAAACTCATATGCTATAAGAATTTATTATATATGATTTGAGATTTGCAATCTTTGCAATCTTTACTCAAATCCATAATATTCATAAACATATATAAAATCAATACGAAAATCTAGAATATATATAATCACACACTAGAGTAGATTAGGGACCATGAGTTGGGTTCCTGTGAATGTGTTCAATGGAGTAATATATTTTAGGTAATTTAGCAACAGTATATCTAAACTCCCTCTTGTCCGAATATGAATTGAACCATATTAGTTCTACTGCTTTGGTTCTCCCTTTGAATGTCTGACTGGACTCTCCAGCCTCCTGTAGATAGTCTAAGACTATCTTAACTTATATATACATACATATATTTGTCTTCGAGCTGGCCGCCATTCGGCATAATATGTTTCTGGTATATCTTATATATGATATAAAGATTATTCATTATTCTGATCTACCAGGTGGATATTCATACATATATAAACATATATAGTTTTAAGTATATCATTATATTCGCTAAGTATTTTTCAATTTTTCTCAATGTGCCACGCCCCCAGCTCCACCGTATCTCTTTCATCTGTAATAAGTTTATGTACACTCAAAACTTCAAGTCTCTAGCCTAATATTCATCAAAATATAACAAATATAACAGTACACAAAATCTAACAAAACCCTATATAAGGTCAAATTCGTTTTGCCACGCCTCCAGTGAAGGAGTTCTTGTATGTACTGTCAATTCATTTTGGAGCTCTAGAATAATGTAATGTAACTTCAGTTCCAAAATTGTAAATTACAGAGTATTTTTCGATATGCCACGCCCTCATGGTAGCGCAAAATTCTTTTGAACTCAACAATACAGGAGATGAGAGCCAGAAGCTGGAAAATTATATAAATTACTCGAGTTATTCTCAATTATATACTTTTCTAGCTTCTAGCTCTAATGATGTAATGAGCATTTTTTAGTCTGCCACGCTCATGTGATCATTAGAGGGGGTATGAAATAAAGTTGAGTACATTATGAATATATATATATGAGGATATACTCCTAATTTCTAGCTCCAATAGTACCCAAAATATCATATAGAATATATAGTGAACATTGTATATTCGCATTTTAACGCCTCTAATGGGCGTGTCTTAATAATATTGACAGCTCACCGGAGCTACGAATAACTTAATCAAATTTGCAGTCTCTAGCGACGAAATGCTTAAGTGCAGATGGACAAATGGACAGAGGGACTGCCTGCCAAGTAGATAATACACTAAGCCAATATTCCTATTTCCATTTCCATTTCCAATTCCATTCATCACTGAGAGTAAAATGCTAACAATGTGCAAATCGAACTGGATTGACGGTATTTTATGGTGACTATAAAAAAAATGTTATGCTTAAATTGGAATTTGGTTTTACCTTTTGGCCGCATTTGAAAGCCAAGCGAATTGGTTAATTGAAACATATTTTTGTCGAGTTGAGCAAATTAAATTAACTTGAATCGGAAATGAATTTCATGAATAGCTGCAATTAATTTAATAATAATTGCAACAAATATATGTAAGTCTCTCTCACTCTCTCTCCTTCCTCTCTCTCTCTCTCTCTCTCTGTTCTCTATAAATTAATACAAAGAACACTTTGACTATGCTTTGACTATGCCGCAGCAAAACCGAGTCAAAGTTTTATAGCTCGGGTCAAAGCAATTTATAGCAATCTCTCTCTCTCTCTCTCTCTCTCTCTCTCTCGCTTGCTCTCTTGGTTAATGCTGTTGCTGCTGCTCTGCATACCAATGTCAATTTCAATTGCAAATTAATCGAGCAGCCTCCCGTGTCACGCGCGTGTCACGCTCTGACCCTGAACGACTCTCGCTGATGACTTTTGCGATAAGCCTTCGATTAAAAACTCGCCCATTTGCACTGGCCAACAAGTTAGCCAAACGGAAAGTTTCCACTGTGATATTTATATACACACTCACGCACACACACACACACACACACACATAGAAGTCCAGTATGCGTGCTTTGGGCCAGCACAAAGTAGAAATTTGTCGGCGAGTGTTATCAGCATTGGCTACTCAGCAGTTTCGCGCGTCCTTGCCAGCAAAGTTTTCCATCTAAGTTTTCTTTGTGTTCTTTTTTTTTCTGCACTTTCACGATTTTCTTTTAAATTATTTTCACATAGATTTCCTTTGGCTCTGCGGAGCTGGCGCCTGCAAGTATGCAAGTATTTTTTATGTATTTTTTTCCCTTGATTTCTTTCGCTTTTGGGCCGCACGCGCTTTATTTCTCTATTTTTTTTAATTAAAAGCTTAATTGGCTGCCACACCTTTGAGAAAATTAATATAAAAAACGATTGCGTAATTAAAAGCAAACAACAAACATATCTGCTGCTGTTCCCTTATACATATATCTAGGATATAAAATACATATTGTACACTATATAGGTATATTTGTTAAGATCTTTCGGCTTGATAGCGCCACAGTCCCAGACACGCCCCACACATCTCGACTCGTTGACGCCTCGACGCAGTCCGCATAGAAATTAAAAACTTAATGGTCTGCCAGGCACACACACACACACACAGTGACACACACACACACACACACACCCATCTCATATGAGCATTTAGCTTCACCAGCTTTGCTCCTGAACAGAATTTGTAGCACGAAGTGAAGTGCGCGTGGGCTTAGTCCAGTTCAATAGCTATGCAAATATTGACAGCTTCGTTCTACAGAGTGCGGAATACATTAAAAACCATAAGCGTTCTCCCATGATAATTACGAAATGGCTAAATATTAAATACTCCACTTTAAATATGGTTACATACATATATATGGTTATTTTCATATATTAATGGTAATAAAAGCTGAACAGAGTTCAGATAATGAGATCCCGAAAATCCTTATTATTCATGTACATCTACTGCAGTATCCGATTATAACTGACCTTAAGGAATCGTCGCTATTAACCCTATAAGCTTGCTCGTTTCAGTTTGTCTGGGGACCGGAATTTTCGTCATTATAAACGTACCGACGCTGTAAGCGGGGTCGTTTTAGCCGGACCCTACTTTATTTGTGTATATAAAGTCAAGACATTGAGTTATAGTCTTATAGTCTATATTGCTCCTTTTTTCTCTTTTGCTCTTTTCATCCTTCTATCTCTTTATATCTCTTTATGTCTCTTTCTCTCTCTCTCTCTCTCTTTGTTGTTATCTTAGTTTTTATGAGTGTTTCTCACTGTTTCTCTCTCCCTTGATCTCACCTATTTTCATACATCTGTTACTCTCTCTCTGTTTATGTATTCATATACCTCTCTTCTTTCCTCTCTATCTCTCTTTATTTCTCTTTCTCCATATATCTAAATCTGTCTCTATCTCTCCATCTCCCTCTATTTCTTTTCTCTCTCTTTATTTCTTTCTCTCTCTCTCTCTCTCTCTCTCTCTCTCTCTCTCTCTCTCTCTCTCTCTCTCTCTCTCTCTCTCTCTATCTATCTGTTTTTCTCTCCCGTCATATGTTTCTACGATTACTCACTCGTCCATCCGTCTCTAAATTCATACATCCGCCCATCCATTCATTCATTTCATATTCCACAATCCCGCCCACTTAAAGCTCTATTGTAAAGGCATAGTAAACAGTCGATTGCACCCGACTTCAGTTAAGGACTTGTAAAGTAAAAGAGAGATACATATATGTATGTATGTATGTGTATATACACTAATACATACCTGCATATTGAGTTTGCTAGCCTTACAGCAATCGGTGAATTTGACAAATACGATATCATGTAAGGAGCTCAACGAGCTTCTGAGCTTGGAATCTGCTTCGCATCACAGCAGCTGATAGGCGCTTTCAATAGTCTCTAATCTGATTTGGATTCCTTTTGAAGGCGTGAGCTAATGTTTAAAAGGACATTAGGAATATACAAATCAAGTGCTTTAAAACTCATTTAACTTTGATTCATTGCGATGCGCCGTCTGTCGCCTTGGCTTAAAGTCCAACTTTTCTTTCTCTATGTTTTTTTGTATTTATTGACTTGAGTTGATTTCCTGCTTTGTTTTTGTTGTGTGTGTGTGTGTGTGTGTGTTTGGTTTTTCCTATTCTGATATGTGGCTTTCGTACAAACTTAATTTGTGCTTGGCTAGCGTGAGAATGCTCGGCTCAATGCGATTTCCTGTCGCTCCCTTTGTACGCCGGCCAAAGGACGAAGCTCATTTTGTGTGTAAATTAAAGGAGGTTCAACAATTTTTGTTGTTGTTTTTGCTTCTTTTTTTTGGGGACATTGGCCAGCTACCCGCTGGCAGGCGAACTACAACACGCACGCACACACACGCACACACACACACACGCAGACACATGCACATGCGGCATATTCATCTATGTCGCACATCGTTAAGCGCTGCCAGTTTGACTTAATTTGCGTTAAACTTTTTTGTTAAACATATCATTCGACTGGCAGGCCGGCAGCAAACAGGCCAAAAACCAAGCAAAAACACACACACAAACACACACACACACACACATACATGAAAGCGACGCGGGAAACACAAACAAAGGCATTAATCATGCCAGCTCGGGGACCAAAAACATATACACACATAGAGGCAAGAGTTAGAGAGGGCGTGGTAGAGAAATAGAGAGAGAGAGAGAGGCAGAGAGAGAGAGAGAGAGAAGCAGAGGGAGAGAAAGAGAGAGGCTGAAAAAAAAAACGAAAATGAAGCGTAACAAAATCTTTATGGGATTTATTAAGCATTTGCTTCATTTCGCTTTGTGTCTATCGAGAGTCTCAAAAATGCTCAAAATCAATGTCAAACAGAGCAAAGTCATCTGTGTGGGTGTATGTGTGTGTGTGTATGTGTGGGTATGACAGACCATATAAAGCCCAAAGGTGAGTAGAACCATTCACAAACACTCTCACCCTTAACCAAAGCAATTCAAAAGGAACTGCAAGGATATCTCAGGATACTCAACTCAACTTGACAGCAGAGCGAACATCGCAGAGTTAGGGTATTAGGGAATTAGAGACTCAGACTCTGACTTGCCACAGAGGTGGACGTCGGGGCCTGAAAGCTAACAGCGCAGAATTTGAGGAGTAGGGGCTTCCGCTGGTTCAATTAGGGCCACGCCCAGGAAGCGGAGGGATGGGAGACAGACATCGACGCAGCTTAGCTAGCTGGGCAATAAGATCTATAAGCAGACGATTCGAATTAGTGTACTTACGTTCCTTCAAGAGATGTATGTATTTAAGTACATGTTGAGTGAGTGTGAGAGCTGAAACAAGCAAAGGATGCTCGGCTCGGCACTGCTCGACCTGGCGATACTCTGAACCCTGCAAAGAACTTGCATTCCTCTCGTACAGTTTTCAGATTTCCGGTTTTGACATATTCACTTACTCTCGAATAGGGGGAAACGGTTTAATTGCATCACTTTTCGAATCAATAGATTGGCTTAATCACATTTTTAGAGACAACAATGATCTAGTATTTGAAATATGGTTTACTCACACTTCAAGGGGAAGCGGGAATGGTATCTGAAAGGCAAATAATAAATATATTTATATTAAGCTATCGTTTTACTTCAATACTAAGAAAATGAGATGATCTATCGAAATTAGTCTCTATATTTGTGGATTTCGAGATCACTGAGGTCTTGACTGCTCGTCGTCCTGTCACAAACCGAATATTCTCGTAAGTCGCAGCTGAGTATCCACCATAGATTATCGTCTATCGAGAATCGATTATCAGCTATCAACCAGCACATGTATATGAGAGATCATCGATTATCGACAATCGATTAGTGTCTGTTGATTGTCGACTTTACATTATCGACAATCGATAATTGTTTATTAATAGTCGGGTTTGGGTTAGTGAGCATTAACAATAGATAATCCACCGATTATCGACTGTTGATTGTCAACTACTTCTTATTCTTGATCGTTCATAGACTATCGATTACCCACTATAAATTACCGATGTTTGTATCGATTTGCAACTATCGACTCTTTATTATTAACTATCAATAACTATATATTAATAATCGACTATCGATTATCGACAATATATCGATCAGCTAACGATTATTGGCGGTTGATTGTCGGCTATCAATTAGTTTTGATCGATTATCAACTATCGATTTCTGACTATCGATTATCGATCTATTATCGACTATCGCTTATCGACTATTGACTGTCGCTACTTATGCTGGCCTCTGACGTCGATAGACTCAATCGGACAGCTCGTCAGTTAACTGGGCTTGGTCGTGGTCAGGCGGGCACTTTGCTTTGTTATTCTCCCTAATTTATCTCCCCCTCTATCTCTCCCTCTCTCTCTCACTCCGTCGCTCTCTGTCTTGCTGTAGCTTGTTTATTTAACAAAATGAAAACTTTTGGCCCGAAACTAGACCGCAATAACTGTAAGTGCTCAGCAAACAGTATCGCAAAAGCCCAAAAACTAACAACGCCAGCGACAAGTGTAGACACACAGAGACAAGCGCACACAAATATATATACATATATATATATTGAGGTACGAGCATATCTATTTATATAACTCTACCTGGCCTTGCTCGGTCACTGGCACACACACACACACACAGAGAGAGAGAGAGGGAGAGGGAAAAAGCGATATACGCCCGCCTCCATATTGGCGCGCTTGAATCATTCGTGTGTGTCGAACGTCCTGGCCACTGGCAAATTATTATGATAATCGCTGGCATAACTTATGCGACATTTTTACAATATGACAGTTCGATGCGTGCGATTGCGTTGGCGCTGGCTGCTGCTGCTGCTGCTGCCGCCTGATGGCTTCTGGCTTCTGGCTTCTGGCTGTTGGCTGTTGGCCAAATGCGTGTTGGGGTAGTCGCACCTATCGAGTGGCAACAACGTGTTGCCAGGGTGTTGCCGCGATTCATTCAGTCACTCGCTCGGGCAGTTCGTCGCGGAGGAGTGGGCGGCCGCTGCCTTGGGGAAATTAAGTTTGTGTCATGTTTTGTGTCATTCAATCTCCCCAGACGGCAGCAACACAGCCAGCAGAGCAGAGCAGAGCAGAGCAGAGCAGAGCAGCCACCATACGGCGTCTGCGTGATGTGGGCCATATGCAAATGGCTGAAAGTGTTGCATACTTATTCGGGCGCGCGCGGCAAGTGCAGGCTGCAAGTGCTTGGGCCAAGTGGCAAGTGGCAAGTGGCAGCCACAGTGGGGCATCGATAGCTGAGCGCCAGCAAATGATCAACGCACAGCTTAACGAGTTTAGTTCTTATAGTCGCTTTACGGTCAAATTAATTAGGGGACAAGAGCGTCAAGGGATGGCTTTTGGGCCAGTCAAGGGCATGCAGAGTTTTTTAAAGTGGAAATAAGTTTTGCTACTGCCTCAATTTGAAAAAAAGCTGAATGGGAAAAACAATTGGTAATGCGGATTAGCTACATCATTTGGAGCGTATGTCTTCGGACGGACGAACAAACTGACGGATGAATAGATAGATGGGCGGATAGATGAGCGGAAGGATGGATGCGCCATCTCGTTGACAGATTGATGGACGGACTGATAGATGGTCCTGCGCACGCATAGGTAGCTAGCTGAGCAGTAAACAAGACCAAAAAGATCTTTTCACATCGTATTATAGACTTGGCCAAGTCAATTCTAAGCTTTAGCTGGCCCAAACTCTGAAAGCTTTCAATGCTTATAGCAACCAATTAATATTATGTATACCAATCTCGGAGTTGATTATTTAAGATAAGTGAGAATTATGGGCAAAAACAGATTAATATTAAAAAATAATAAATATAATGAAAAATAATACTGTGATGTAAATAATATAATAGATCGAATAGATAAGTTCATATATTATATGAGTAAATATAGCCGTATAGCAATAATCTCTGATCTATGGCCTTACAGCCACATCAGGAAATTTATCGATAACAAAGTAGAGTTCAGAGGTTGCGGAAAATGAACTACTATGACGAATGGAACTAAAACAAATAAAAAAAAAAAATATATATATATATGTCGGAACAGTATTAGTATCGGTCATCGTTTCGCGCAGCGAGTTTCGTTCGCACTTGAATCCTAGACGCAACTAACTTGTGTCTCTCAATTATTCTTTGTGCCTACTCCCGAACCTCACTCGGCGACAGCGACACAACGCTGTCGCCCCGCTAAAACGGTACTTCTTAAGCGACAACATGCAAATATTGGCTGATGCAATATGATGAAATCAATTACTAGAACTCAGCCGAAAACTACAACCACACTCATATAACCTCATTACACACCGACACTATAACCACACGCATAAGTACGAAGGCATATAGAAAAGGGAAAATATGCGAGCAGGTAGTAAGCACAATTACAGTGCGCGCCAACATATTAATACTACTTGCTTCGACACGGCCATCCTGACTTTAACACGCCCTCGTGTATGAAATAATAACATTTAAGTCTTTATTTTCTTGTTTCTTCAAATTTCTTCCTTTTTTTTTTTAAATAAACGATATACATAATTCTCCTAAAAAATCAACCTTCTTTTCATATGATTTTTTTAACTCGTATTAACTAATCATTCTAACAATATGTTTCAATTCAATTCATACAAAATATCAAGCTTTATTACCAGAATACATTATCATAATTATAATTTTTTTTATTATTATTTTTATTATTTATATTTCTTTTATAAGTAGTTTTGTCGGCATTCTTCTTTAAACATTATGTACTCCATTCCATTCAACATTATATAATCAAATGCCCCACACGCCATGATCAAAACCAACTTCAGTATGTTTTGCACTTGTGCTTGCATTATTATATAATCCACATTATATAATCAAATGCCCCACACGCCATGATCAAAACGAACTTCAGTATGTTTTGCACTTGTGCTTGCATTATTATATAACCAAGTACTCTGCCATTTTCTTTTGGCCAGCCGTACCCTTTATTCTCTTTATATTTATTCTTTATTTCACTCTTCTTCACTCTCTTTGTTGACTTCTTCATTCTCAACATTTTTATTTTCACTGTCTTTACCGTCTTCAACTGTATTATCAATTTCAACAATATTATTATAATTATCACACACATTCAATTCTTCGTGCCCCTCTGGCAATCTTCTTAAATCTTCATGAGCATATTTGTAATTTCGTTTACTAGTTAGAGACCTTAAAATGTACCTGTCACCCTCTAGGACTCTGATTATTTCAAAAGGCCCCTTATACTTTGGACTCAATTTAGTTTGATGCCTTTCTTCACTTTTTAGTAGCACAAAATCTCCAACTTTGTGTCTAATTACTTTCGCTTTATTTTTATCAAATCGTTCCTTATCATAAACTGCTGTAGCTAAAACATTCTTTTCAGCCTGTGCTCTTACGTTTGGCAGATCAACCTCATGCTCAATGTCACTAGGTGGGAGTAAACCTAATGGCCGTGCCACCTTTCCCAATAGCATTTCCAATGGACTAGCTTTCGTCACACGGTTAGTTGTACAATTGATTGCCAACTGCACCTCTCCTAACACATTCTGCCAAGACTGAGTTCCAGTTTCGACCGCAGTCAACATATTCCACTTGGCCATTAGCTCGGCTAGCACCGGTACTAATCAAATGCAAGTTTATTTTCTTATCTGCACAGAATTGACTAAACTTTGCACCCGCAAAACACCTTCCCTGGTCAACTATTATTCGGTTTGGTACTCCAAACAATGATACAGCTGATGCCACAACAATTATGCAGCTCTTAGCATCAATCTTGACCGTGTGTGTTAAATAGACAAATTTAGTGGAAGCATCTATTTGGACAATAACATACTCCTTTTGATCAGACTTCCCACTTAGTTTTCGACGAACTTTCGTATATACTTTGACATGTTTTCAAACCAGTAATAGTCACAGGCCTTATTCAACGTCTATTAATCGCATTAGTGGATAGAAGATTTCTCGAAAAGAAGCCGGCATGAGCCATTCTCTTGCCCTCTCTATACTGCAAATCAAACGTGAACGTTTGTAAATATGCCCACCACCTTTGTGCTCTGGGAGATACATAGGTCGCGCTTAGTTCTTGATGCTTTGAGTGAGTTACAATCAGTAAAAACGACGAACAATACAATGTACTTCGCAATAACGCTTAAGGTTGTATGTGTGACTATGCGATTACCGTTATTTCAATTCCATTCGTTTCTTCCCCGATCCGTTATCCTAACCTGGCAGACGTCTCTGTCTGACGCAGTCTGGGCACGACAGTAAGTTAGAGCGAGACAGGCACAACAACCGCAACACATACATGTATGAGCGAGCGTGCGCGTGCACCCACACAGAACAGCAACAAGGCCCAAATATATCATCATTTGAACAACGGTTTACAATTTTCGATCTGATAACTTCAATTTTTCCGGGAGACATAATGATATGAAACCCATTAGACAATATTTCTCGACCAATCACGACATCATTTTTCAAGTTTTCATCCCCCAAAACATGGAGAGAGGACATGAGATACTCAATGCAATAATTGTTAATTCCTACATTAATAAGCATTTGCAATGTACTACAAATACTACCATTGCCAATACCCTTTAAAATTACTACATTGTTAATTCTTTTACCAATTAACTTAGAACTTATCTTTTCTTTGACCAATGAACATTCCGCCCAAGTTATGTCAGGATAACATGTTTGTGAAAGCCACTGCGATGCACTGCCATCCAACGCTGCACTCAAAGCCATCACTAACGCACTGCCTTTTATGAGATTTTCCGCTATGATGATATTCACTGTAGCGCACCATGCTGCTGCGTCGGCGCCAGCAACTTCTGCGTTAAATTTTGGCAACACTATTGTCTTATTATTTGTTGTTTCAGTTGCAATGCTTTACAAGTTCGATTAAATTTTTATTTTGCATTTCCATTATGGCTTTCCATGACGCATCTACTATTGAAGGTAGAGGGCCAGATCCCACTTCTGATGTCGGAACAGTATTATTATCGGTCATCGTTTCGCGCAGCGAGTTTCGACCGCACTTGAATCCTAGACGCAACTAACTTGTGTCTCTCAATTATTCTTTGTGCCTACTCCCGAACCTCACTCGGCGACAGCGACACAACGCTGTCGCCCCGCTAAAACGGTACTTCTTAAGCGACAACATGCAAATATTGGCTGATGCAATATGATGAAATCAATTACTAGAACTCAGCCGAAAACTACAACCACACTCATATAACCTCATTACACACCGACACTATAACCACACGCATAAGTACGAAGGCATATAGAAAAGGGAAAATATGCGAGCAGGTAGTAAGCACAATTACAGTGCGCGCCAACATATTAATACTACTTGCTTCGACATATATATATATATAGCTTAGCTTCTGTTCTTTGAGATCAACAAGAATATAAAGACGAGAAAGACTGACGAAGTGGGACGAAGCTGCAGAGGCAGACGGCTGAATAGCCCGACAGAGCTAAATCAACTCACTTCCAAAACTGAGTCAATCTTGAATACTTGCTCTTCTTCTTATTTCCATATAATCTCTTTAAATCGTAAAGCTAAAGCTTTTCCGGTATCTGTAAGTGCTTCCTCCTATTCATTCCACACACACACACACACACTTCAGCAAATCCAATATACCCCCATTAGCTCTCGGGCAATAGCAACAGGGTAGAGTCAGGCAAGGCCAGACATAGATTGAACAATTTTGATTATACTGTCATGGAATTTGCTCAACAATTTCCATCTCAGCTGCACGAGGAATCAACTTATCTGCTCAAGGACTTGGGTGGCTTGTAGAGCAATATGAGCAGGTTATTAGACACATAACGAGCCAAGGCCAAGTATATTCAAGTCGGATATTCGAGGAAAAGAATCTATAACACAAAGTGCTGGAATATTCAGCAACAAAAACCAGAAAAATTATATACGTGTATGTGTATGTGTATGCCTTATTAATATATGTATGTATATATTGACACATTGATATATGGATATGTGGAATATTTGCCTGGCACTCGCTATGTCCCGCTTTATGACACTCGCTCCTGAGTCTTGCCAGTCTTGGTCTAGCTGAACGTCACGGGCTTCTGGTTGGGGCAATTTATCAAATATCTTATACAAAACTCTGTCGCCTGTCAGCGTTGATTTTAGCGCTTAGCGAGCACTACAACCACCCCCTCTCTCTGTATGTGTGTGTGTGTGTGACAGGCGCGTGTTGACTGCGTGAATATAAAACACACCTGTTGCCAGGGCCCCGGGACTCGTACGTGCACGGCGAGTCGACATCGTCATTTATATGACACATGAGGTGCGTCCTTAGCCCCAGCTACCAATGGGCAGCACTCCTGCCTCCCGTCTCCCGTCTCCTGCTGCTCTTTGCCCAGCCCCTTCCCAGCATATGCCCGCACAAGTGCCGCCAGCACCGTCTCCTGTAAGGGCGTGCTGTCGCACAATAAAACACAAATAAAGTGCTCGCGTCGGGCGAGTGTCACAAAATGAACATGGCTGAGCGTATTACTTTTATTGCAGCGTGTTGATTGCAGCCCCTGACCAACATGCAACATGTGTCAGCAGCAGCAGCAGCTACAGCAGCAACAACTGCCTCGACATCTGCTCGAGCGCTTCAAGTGCTAAGAGACTTTCAGCCAAGCACCGAAGTTCGTTGGACTAAAGCAGCATAAGAAGAAGAGGAAGAAGAAGCTACCTCAAGCAGAAGAAGAAGAAGAGCCGGAAGAAGTGGAGAATTAGACACTGCGATTGCAGCTCGTTCCCGTCAATCCCCAAGGTATTTCCAGGTAAGCCCCACGTATTACACCCATTGTACATACACACATGTATAAATATATCTCTATATACTAATCCAATGTTCTAATTGCACGCAAACTCAGTTTCCATTCATATATACATTATGCATAAGCCAAGCCGAGCCAAGCCAAATCAAGCCAAGTATTTTGGCTTACAGAACTTCAGCTAGTTCAGGGAACTTGTTTCCCCCCCTTTAACAAGCTCAGTCAACGATTGGCGCACTGACAACAACAACAACAACAACAAACAACAATGAGCACCAACAACAACAACAATCAATCAATCAATCAAAAACAACAATTACCATATATTTAATTCAAGCAATTTGCATAAAATTGCTCGAATTCTTTACTTCAATTCACCCTATTTGATGGGATTGCTCGCATTAGATCCACTGAAGTTGGAAAATACCTACGAATGGAATTTAATGTTTAAGCATTAGGAAAAGTAAGCATACGGGATATATCAGCTATCACTTTGCAGCATTCTCTATCATCTCTCTCTACACAAGTTTTACAAATTACGAGATTTACTTAGACCTTGATCGCTTCCTATGGACTTTTTCGAGCAAACACATCCCTAAGAGAATTGCAGGTCTATGTAAAATCTGTCGATAGACAGATATATAAACACCTTCCATTATTCATTGCTCAAGATTATGGGGATTATTTGATTACCCTAATGGCTCTCTTTTAAAAGTATCCCCAACTTGACGATTTTCAATATAAAAGTGAAATAGCAATCAGAAATATTCGATATTTTGTTATCTTACAGAACTTACTTAATACTTAATAATACACAAACTTACTTTTAGAACAACAGTTTTTTCTTCTTTTTTTATATCATTGAAACCCTTAGAAAAAGCAACTATTTATAAGATCTTCAGCTCCTCCTTTGATGCTGTTTTTACTTAATATCAAAGTGCGGCAATGCTGTTAGTTTGTCACACAAGTGGAGAGCTTGGAAAGTGGAGAGTAGACTGCATTCGGGGTTCCTTGAATTCATAATTCACTTAAAATTGATCGCATTGGATCCAACTTGAATTCATTCACATTCATTCACATCCTCTGTTCCCCGCTTTCACTAGAAGATGATCGGAGAGTGGCGAGTGATCAGTACGTTATGTCCGCTCCCATAAGTTCTTAATGCACATAATCACGAATCTCGCTCTAGTTCAATTTGGATCGTATTGGAACTCACCCAAACCTACGCTCCTAACTTTCCACAACTACTCATAATTTACTCAACCATAAACGGTGCTCCGCTTTCATCTTAAACATGATTGGAGTGTAGAGTGTAAGTTCTGTCCCAGCCTACAAACTCATAAATTATATAGATCTAATTGGAGCTCACTCATATAACTTCAGTCTGTTTCATTCGCAATACATTCCCAAACAGTTCATACAGAGATCATCGCATCTACTCATCTCTCTCTCTCTCTCGCGCTCTCTGGGATTAACTATCCTTTTCCGCCCATTTAGTGGGCATTGTTTCGCAAACGATTTGCATTCAATTCAAACATATTTCAGAGGCCGCAATTATTTCCAGCATTTTATTTTTATGTCTGGACGTTTGCCTTACAATTTGTTTCCATTTTTGATTTTTCTCCTTACATCTACTTCTATTTCTTTCTTTTTTTTTTGCGAACAATGATTTGATTTGCGACAATGGCTATCAAAGCGTCAACTGTAATGTGTCTTGAGCATTGGGCGCTGTTACAGATGATTGGTATGAATGCTGCCAGCTGCCAGCTCCTGCCAGCTCCTGCCGGCTCTAGCCAGGTTCTGCGAGCGCCTAGCTCCCCATCCACTTACAGCTTTTGTTTTTATAGCAAAGTGTACGCTTCCGTTTCCGCTAGTCTCTTTCTGTCTCTGTCTCTCTCTCTCCCTCTCTCTCTCCCCCTCTCTCTCTCTCTCTCTCTCTCTTTCGAATGGCTCTTGTTGCTGCTATTATCTGCGCCCTTCATCTCAATGGCGCTGCCGTTCCGGTGTTGAGGGTCGTCGTCGTCGTCGTTGTTGTCATTGTTGTTGTAGTTGTTGTTACGGCTATTGTTGTTGCCACTGCTGCTGCTGCTGCTGCTGCTGCTGCTGCTGTTGTTGCTGTTGTCATCACCGACATTTAAATTACATAGCTTCGACATGGTAGAGGGCCCGCATTCATTCATGAGCTTGTTCCCGCCAGCTATTTTTACACGCAATTTCTTTGACTTTGCCGCCTTTGTTCGCTTTCTTTACTTACACAAATTAAACTAGAATCTAACTGCGGATACTTGAAGGCTTAACACATACCAGCATACCAGCACCCACCCAGACACCCACACACCCACACACACACACACACATATACGCGCACGCTTGCGTACGCACACTCATACGCAGATTGATAGTCGTATGGAACGAATCGTGAGAAATCGTCAGAGCAAAACTATGATAACACGACTCTACAACACCGAGGAGGATCCCGCCTATTGCTCCGTCATCTGGGGCGCGAATCTGACCAGCAGCAGCGACCTCGTCCTGGGCACCGCCACCAATGCCACCCACATTTACGCTAACGACTTGCGAGACGACCTATATGCGGTAAGTGAAATCTCTCGCCCCCAGGTTCCGCACCCAAGCGAGGGGTACTCTCGCAATTAGCATAATAATCACATCAAAAAGCAAATTGTAAACGGAAGCAAATTGCTTAGTTTCGGCTGTTTTTTTTTTCTTCTCATTTTCTTTATCCTTTTTATTTTGCAAAAACAAGCTTAGTATATATTTTATATATAGCTAATTGAAATAGCTCTCAAACGTCGCTTGAAGTAAAGTATATTAAAGGCAAACAAATTGTAAAACTATAAAAATGTCACAAAAATACTGAAAATCAGAATTTGTAGTATTTTTTCAAATATTTAAAAAATCCTTTTACACATATATAATTAATTGATACATAGTCCAATAAACATAAAATAAATATGAACACGGCTTAAGCCAAATACATATATCATAATCAAATATATTAAACTATTTTATTCAACAAATTTTTTGTTTTAGATCTCTTCTTATCATTTTATAATCAAAAAATAATAATAATAATATTTAAAATAACAATAAAGATAGAAATCTATTATCATAATAATGATTATTTAATATTGCATGACCGTCTATTTAGTAGCTAATTAATACTAGCGTACTATTTGCCACTTAAGAGAAATTTTCCTTACGATTATTTCAAAATATTTTTTGAAACATATTTAAAAAATGTTTGATAAATTAATAAAAATGAATTAATAGAAAATATAATAATACAATAATTCATTAAAATGAAACTTTAAGTAACTTAATTGAACTTTAAAAAAAATTTAAAACTAAAAAAATATCTACAAATTAATTAAAAAAAAAAAAGTATCACATTTCAAGTTGTTAAATGTTTATTGATTTATATAACAAAAAGTTGAATTGCTATTTGCTAGCTTGAAAATAGTTGCGTAAGCTGATATTATTTTTCTATTTTATTTTATTTTATTTTTTTTTTTTTATATGAACTTATTATTTATTTTTATTTGTTGGGTTTCTTGTGGTTCAATTCAAACTGTTCTTTGAGTAACAATACTTAGCGCTGGCTAGAGGGGGACAGCCTGCTGTGAGCAGCTGCGCTGCGAGCTGTTGCCTACTTTTACATCACACACACACATGTGTGTGTTTGTGTATGTGTGCGTGTTGCTGTTGTTATTTTTTCTTCTTTATCCCATTTAGCAGTGGGAGCAGGCAAACGTTATGAACAAAGTCTCATTCAAGGCGAACGCGAAATAACTCATTTCATAGCACAGCACGTGCAAAAGTTTGTTGCTGTTGCACTAGATGTTGTTGTTGTTGTTGGTGTTGTTGTTGTTGCTGCTGCTGCTGATGCTGTTCTTGCCGTTCAAAAGGTGCTTTGTGCACAACTTTCGCCCAAGGCTGCAGAAAGGCGAACTCAAGTGAACTGGCGGTGCCTGTCTATCTCAGTGTGGAAGAGAGGGTGTAACAAAACCAAAATGAAACAACGGCAACAGCAACATCAACAGCAGCATCAGCACCAGCACCAGCACCAACAACAACAACAGTAACAGCAACAGCAGAGCACAGCAATAAGAGGAAAACATAACAAAGAGCAAAAGCAAAAGCAACAGCAAAAGCAAACATGCTAAAAAGCATGCAAAACATATTTACAATACGAAAATGCCAACCCACTTAGTGGTAGACGTGCAAAAGATAGAGCGAGATAGATATAGACACAGATGAGATAGAACAAGAGCGTGTGCGTGTGTGTGTGTGTGTGTGTGCGTGTGCATAACAAGTCGCAAATAAAAGTGTCAAGTTGACTATTGAATTTTTATCTGTAGCAGCCCATCCAACTGGGCAACAATGCGACAGGCATTGCTGCAAGCGCGACAGGGACGGACTGAGCTGAGTGTGGAGGAGTGTGCACATGAGCAAGAAAGTAAATGCAGCATGATTTATGAGCTTTGACGATTTTGTTTACCGTTCTCTCGGGCTAGCGCAGCGAATGTGAAATCAAGGCATATTCGTTTCATCAACAAGAAATTCGTAAAAAGAAATAAATAAACTATAGTAATAAATAAACATATATTTATGTATATAAATCAAGAAGCATTTCTTGCTAGATTTCCATTAGTTTTTATTTTTTAAAGCTGTGAGCGAGCATTGTGCAGTCAGCTATAGCCGATGGTCGAGTGCTTGTGTTTGTTTTTGTTTTTATTCTTATTCTATTACTATTATTACTTTCGATTGGCTTCGTTACGCTCGCTTAAAAAAAAAAAACACTATGTGATAACCTCTGCTTCTTCTTCATTTTGTTTTGCTGTGCATTCCGCAGGATGTGGAGGATCCGCGCACCGAAGCGCTACGCGAATACTGCTATGGCCTGATGCTGCCCATCATCTGCGCCCTGGGCATCATTGGCAACGTGCTCAACCTAATTGTCCTGACCCGACGCAATATGCGCGGCACCGCCTACATCTACATGCGAGGTAAGTGCCGCCGGAGCTGACCTCTCCTACTACTACGTACATACATCCTCCTTGGGCTATCCGATTTCATTTACTGCCCGGCAAGGCGCACTTATTCACCGAATAATTGCCAATTTTAGTTTCATTCACTTAAAATGCCCACGAATTGCCGATTTCAATTGCCGGCAGCGCAATTACGATAACTCGGCACAGCTTGGCATGAAACCGAAACGAATAAAGATAAACAGCTCATTAGTGAGCGGTAGTCGCCTGAAAGATACCCCTTACATATAATCTCTAAGGCGAATGTGCAGTTGGAAGAAATTTTTAATGGAGGCTTTGTAGTAAAACTCAACGTAAAGACAGATAAATGAGTGAGATATGTGATTTATATGTAGATATGACATATGAAGGGGATAGTTATAGTAAGCTGAATGTATAATACGATATGAGAGTACATAAGTTACGGGAGGGAATCAAATTATGTTTCAGACATATGTATATAGAATTATACTCGCGTATCATATGGTATGATGAATTGAATAAAGATATATGTAATTAGTTTTATGTATAATATCTATAAGAAAATAATAGAGATATTGAAAGGCATTGAACGATTTGCATATGAAATGTATAATTCAGTCTAAAGTATGATAAACTATGATATTAGGTATGCGAACTTACAATCCAGCTTTAATACTCTGCGAGTTTTGCATAGAAATGTAAAAGAACAGAAACATTAGCAATATAAAGAGAACAGATCATCCTTAGAGCTGCTCGGTTCACCATCCTGATAAGGAATATCTGTAAGAAACAAACTCTACCAACCAGAAAAACTACTATATCAAGTAAGAAAAACTATTTTAAAAAGAAGTTTACTTTCAATTTCACATATATGTACATATCTATGCCCCTTCCAGAATATTTAAGCTTTGTCCTTTCGCATCGTTGCATTTAAATTTCATTTGGGTTGCTTGGGACATTCAAGAAGTTCTTTCTCTTCTCAGAAATTCTCGTTTCTTTTATACAAATATTTTCACACTTATTTATACTACTAAAGAAATTAACCTTTGACCCCGCCCCAATCCCAATGACCTGGCAACTTCAGCAACAATAGCCATAACAATACAAAACAATATGTGTGTAAGTGTGTGTGTGTGTGTGTGTGTGTGTATATATGGGGGGTATGTGTGTATGTATGTGTGTCTCTTCGTATATGAACTGGCGCTGTGGAACCTTATTTGATTAGGCAGCCCTCTGAAATTTATGTAAAGCCTCTAAGCTCTAGAGAGAAAGAGGGAACACGGCCAGCATTGCGTCAAAAAAAAAATAAGAGGAAGAAGATGAGGAAGTAGAGGAGCAGTGAATAAAAAGACAATGGAAAGAGATGTGCTGAGGCATAACGAAGACTCAATACACTATTATACAATTCTGTATAATCGAAAGAGTACACCAGAATGAGATAGTTAAGTAAATGATCCAAGGAGTTCCGCCTAGATAACAAAATATTTCATATAAAATATATATGATATAGATAAACGAATATATAGATATATATTGAGGATGGATAGAGAGATGGATAGATATACAGATTGATGATAGATATATAGGTAGATATAGATAGATAGATAAACAGTTGTACAGAAAGTTAGGTCTATAGGTAGACAGATTTATAAATGTATATAGATATATAGAGATATGGATATATAGATATATAGATATATATTGATATATAGATATATAGATATATAAATATATAGATATATAGAGATGCAGATATATAGATATATAGATATATAGATATATAGATATATTGACATATACAGATATAGATACATATATAGGTATATAAACAGAGAGATATATAGATTATTAGCTCTCTTAACACTTGCTTGGGTGTTACAAATGCCTCGCTCTAGCCGTAAATGCCCCGCCTGCGGCCGCAACCCATGGATGCTGTATCTAAATGCGTTAAATAATGCTGAAATGTATTAGACAAGTTGTTAAATGCTCGCAAGTAACTGGCTAAGCCGAGGCTCTCGTTTGCTCTGGGGCCGCCTAATTGATTAATGCGTTGGCCGACAAAAAATGAAGCATGTCAACGGACGCAGCATGTTGCCAATTCCGGCGTGCAATCAGTCATGCGGCGTGTGGCAAGGACTCGAGCGGCTCACATTACACTCGGCAACTCAGCAACGACAACAACAACGACAACAGCGGCAACGTCAGATGAGGGGAAGAACACGAAATTTATAATTCAATTAAGATTAGTTTCAATTTTTTCTTTTTTTGCGTTTATTTTCTTTCAGTTTCAGACTTAATTTAATGGGAGAGTTTTAGCATTAAAGTGGCATTGAAATGCAAATACAAAGAATCTTTAATCAGTATCTTTAATCTCTAGTAAAAAGCTAGAACTTGAAGATATTTACTCTATTTATAATGGGCTTGAGCTCTTAAAATTTAACTATACAATGAGTTAAGACATAATGGATGCAATAATAGGAGTTTCGTACAAAAAAAATGTGTTGGTAGTGCTCAAGTGATAAATACCTTAGGTCTAAATAATTCTAAGCTTTCTTCTATTCAAAAAGCTGATTTGAGCTGCTCAAAGTCGACCCTAAGATATGTCTGGGAATTGAAATAGGAGAGGGGAGTAAAACTTTTGAACGAATAGAAACAGTCGGGAGTGCTCAACTTGCAAATACCCTGAAATACCTCTTACATAGATTCACACTTTTATATAATTATAAATTTTAATTAATTATTATGATTGTGCAATATTTTGAAGCAAGCGAAATACACTAGAGTTCGTCTATAACGATTCCGCTTATAGCATTCACTCGGATCTTGCTACAAAAATTCGATGTCTTGGCTGGTTCATAAAATCTTATATGATAGGGTCTCCACTTGTTTATATGTACCGTCTTCCGTCTATAACGATGAAAAATCGTTGGTCCCTTGCGCGTCGCTATAAACGGACTCTGATTTGTAAATGAGTACAGTAAAATGTTGTTATATGTATGTAGCTCTGATCAACAATCAGTGGGGTGTGCTCAACTAGCAAATACTCTGCGCCTGCTCTTCCATAACTTCAAGTATTTGGTCTGCTCTCTTCAAGTTCTCCATCCGTAATGAATATTTTCTATATTTCTATAATATTCTATATTTGATTTTTTTATTTTCATTTTCTAATAAAATTAAGCTAGATTATGTAACATTTCTTAGACCATTAAAAATGGAAGATCAAAAATTCGCACTGAAATTAAATATTTTAATATCTCACCTCAATTTGACAATCACAGTTACCAACATATTTTTTATATACCATATATACTTTGAGAAATGAATTCTTTGTAGAAGATTTATCTATATAGAGATCTAAATACTTTTATATTTCGAGGGAGTATCTAAGACAAACTCATGGACAGATTGGCTTACTGCACTCGACTCTTGATTCCCAGCAAGAATACATTTTATATGTATGTATATTCATCTTAGTTGTATACAAAGATAAGCAGTTTCTGCTAACTAGACTCCATTTGTAATTTTGAAAGTGTGTCTGGCTCCATTGAGTCGAGCACCAGTGAAAAGTTAAAAGAATACTATTTTCCCAGAGATAATTTTCCACATTTGCCTGCGAGGCCAAAGCAAATAGCAAAGAGCAAAGAGCGAATTTGTTGAGCAGTGTTGAAGGTGGCGAAAAGTTGGTTGAATGCGGTGAAGGCGAAGTAGTATCTCTGTAAGATGTGAGCATAAAATGTAAAATGTAAAATGTAAAACGTGAAATGGCTCCAGTGTAAGACGCATGCGATGGCAAAATAATTGATTGCCTTTTGGCTGTTGCCCGGGCGGCGGAAGCTGCGGTGGCTGTTAGCTGATAGGTGATGGCTGTTAACTGGAAATTGGAAAACCTAGCGACTGCTGCCACTTATAGTGATGTGGTATACCCTATATATTGCTGTTGTCGAGTGCATGTAACAGGCAGAAGGAGGCGTGACATGCCCCATGGAGTATTTGTTATCCTTAAGCTGAGTCGTGGCAGAGTTTTGTCTGGAACTTTTTTGAAAAGCTGTAACTGCTAGACCCATAGAGCTAGAGTCTTTAAATTTTAAATATGGATTCGTGTATGTATTATGGAATTTCGATTTTTTTCTTATATGAAATATCGGCTTAAAATTTAGCTTCTTGTTATTGATATATGCATTCCTCGCTGGCTTCAGCGGCTCTCGTAGTCGAGCAGTCCCGATTGGAGTTTGCTTTACTTGCTTTTTATACCCTGAACCCATTGAAAATGGGAAATCAGGGTATAATGTTTTTGTGTAAAAGTATGTAACAGGCAGAAGGAATCATCGCAGACCCCACAAAGTATATATATTCTTGATCAGCACGATGAGCTGAGTCGATATAGCCCTGTCCGTCTGTCCGTCCGTCCGTCCGTATGAACGCCGAGATCTCAGAAGATATAAGAGCTAGAGAGCTGAAATTTTTTGTGCATACTCGTGTATACCATACGCAGTACGAGTTTGCTTTATTTTTTCGATAACTCATCCGATAACTTTTTTATCGAGAATAATTGAAAAATTGATTTTGTTTTTTGAGCCTCATTGGAATACTATTAGACATAGAGACTTCAGATTTACTGTGTATATATATATGATGAATACAAACATTTTGTAATCAACAGATTTTGGATACCACGCCCCCTTCGCCCCCAATTTGCAAAAAACGTATTTCAAGTACTAGAGACTTGTGCTTTAGAATGTACACACCATATGATTACGGTCTGAAAATTTCATTAGGATTGCATGTCTACAAAAAAAGTTATTCATCAAATAAATTCTCATACTATTGCCCACACTGCAGCGCAGCCCAAGCGCAGTCGCTGCTTACTGCGCAGTTAGCAGAGCACAGGCACGTGAGGGTGGATACATGTGTATGTATGTGTGCGTGCATAAAAGAAGTGCAGAATGATAAGAATATCAGCTTGGAGGGTTCAGGGTATCTCCTAGTCGAGCAGTCTCGACTAGAGTCTTCTTACTTGTTTATTTGTGAAGTCGAGTAACTGGTTGGGCTGGATAAATGCAAAGTGAGGTCCTTTTGCCTGAAATATCACCAGTCTCAGTTCGAGTGGCAGCTCGCAGTAAATAAGTTGAATAGCCGTGCAGTTGCCAAGTTCGCTGAGAGTGAGGGAGGGAGAGAGAGGGCCGTAGGAGCTGTTGCCAGGCCCAGAGAGTAATAATGACCGAAATCAGAGCAGTCATTTTATTAAAATAACAAAAATATTTTGCTGCCAGCAGCAGCCTTTTTACGACGCGCTCGGTTGCCATTTGTCGGTCATTGCCTTTGAATATTTGTCCGACTTGCTTTATGTGTATTTCTCTATCAAAGTGGGTGTGTGCGAGTGTGTGCAGGAAGCTACTCTGCTACTGTCACAGAATTGCGCTGGTCGAGTCAAGGAAGCGTCGATACATTTTAGCTAACCAAAGTTATGCATTTGAGCTGAGAGAGAGAGAGAGAGAGAGGGAGAGAGGGCGAGCGAGAGTGTGGCAGAGAGAGGAAGAGATTGACCCTTGCCACTTGCTTTATGACTCACAGGGGAATAGATCCGGAAAAATTATTGACTCTACAATAAAACGAAGAGCCCCGCTTGCTGCACGTAAAAGCAAAACTTTGTCAAGCGGGCCGCAGGACCCTCAACTCATATTTCCATTACAATGAACTACAGATCCATATGCTTCTAAATGAGCTGCTAATCTTGATCTTTATAGTGCGCATTACATAGTTGATTTCATGGTCACATGGAAGGTATATGTAGTAGCTCACTATAAGAAACATATGTGCCTCAAGATACAATGCAATCGCCATGAATCATTTCGAGTATTATCAAGGGAATCTTTAGTGAATTTCTCGCTTTTCGCAATATATTTTGATTTATTTTTGATTAACTCACATAAATTATTGCTGAAAAGTGGACGAAAAGATAAGATAGAAGATAGATAGAAGAAGAAATTGAAGTTTTCAGCAATGGCTAGGAATGGCTTGCTCTGCTAGTAAATACCCTGAACCTGAAGAGATTCGAGATATTGAACAAATGCTGAATAAGCAGAACTTAAGGAGAATTTACAATTTTAAACATTTCTTGACTAGCAAATGAGTGGGGAGTGTTCTACTAAAAAATACCCTGATGAATAGCCTATTCCAAGTAACTCTACCTCTGTCTAATCTTATACTCCCATTCCAATTCCATTCAACTGCTAAATCTTAGCCTCTTTCATCATCCATTCACTAGAATTTTATGGCATTTTCACTTGACTGTGTAAGGCCCGCCTTTTACAGCTATAATCCTACGCACTACTCTGGCCTAACGATCTACCAATTAGTTAGCCTATTAAAACGAAGCAATTGAGGACTTGTTTAAATGGTCATAAATGGATATTAGTGAGCAGCTATCAGATTAGTTCAGTTGCTTGTCTTCCTAGCATTGTCATATTTACTGCATAATCACGTTTCCAGATGCCTTTCACGTAGAAACCTTTTACACTAAGCTGGCAATCCTTTGGACTCGGGCAGCGCTGTCAAACGCACAGATTTGTATAAGTTGTCCCCATGTGATGGACACTCATCACACAAAAGTGACATTTATATTGATGTGCCATCAACCCAATTAGATCAACAATCTAATACAAGACTGTCTCACTGTGTGTGTGTGTGTGTGTGCGTGTGTGTGTGTGGTTTGTTTGCATCACAGGAAGTCATATATCCCGAATTAAGCTTTGTGTGCACGGCAATTTGCGACATCAGAGGAGCGGGTCAAATGGACCCGACCCGACCCGATCCGACCCGACCCACACGAGCCGAGCATATAAGTAATAATGTAATTATAGGCCCATAAACAAGTCGTAAATCAATAAGCAACGCTCACACACGCACTCACACACGCTTGCTCTCGGCCATAAGTAGAAATTACATATCACAACAAAAACTATGTACAACAAATCAACTAAGTGCGGTTATCGCACAGCTGTCCGACTGCACAATACCCTAGCCACGCCCTTTAACTGCTTTAACAAGCAATCGAGCGAGCTCATGGAATGTCTTGCTGATTAAATAAAAGATCTATTTGAGCTTGAGAGTCAAAAAAATCCTGAGAGCAGTGTCAAGTCCCAAAATCGATATTTATCGATTAAATGAGACAGCTAAGAATATTATACCCTTATCTTATATTGCTTTAAATAAATATTAGAAATATCATTGATACATATTTCTACTTCATAATATTCATGACTTATAGATAAATATTAATATCGAATATATCTAATTATGTATATATATATATACATATATATATATATATATATATATATATATATTTCTCAGATTGTTTTTCAATATTTATTCATATTAAATCTTCAAATCGGTAGCCATAGATATTATAGAAATAGTTAAGTAGCTAAGCTAACCTAACTAAAATATGTAGTGCTTGGGCTCCTAATTTATTTTAAACGATAAATATCGGAATCTATATTTATCGATTACAAATAGGAGTGCATAGAGCGTAGGTCATTCAAATATGATATATCTTAAAATCTTAGAAACAAAATTTATTATGATTATATGAAGCCAAACTCGTAGACTCTGTCACATGCATTAAGAGAAAACAATCCCAGCTCGCTTACGCATTTTAAGTGGGCTCAGGGTATACAAATTATGTTTTCCCCAAAAAAAAAAGTAAAATAAATAAAAAGTGGAACGCAAAATTAACGATATGAGAGAAAGAGAGAGAGAGGGAGAGAGAGTGAGAGAGGGAGGGCGAAAGGAACAGGAACTCGAAGCAATTCATTCTCGTTGAAGTCGGTTGGTTTCGTGTTTCGGTTGTTTCCTGTGGCGCGCCACAGTCGGAAGCGTCGCCATAATTATGGCATAAACTCAGCCATAAAACTGCTATAATGCGAGCTTTGCACATTTCCCGTTTCGTTCGCAGCCTACTCGACGGCCGCACTGCTTGCCATTGTCTTTGCCATACCCTTTGGCATACGCATGCTGGTGCACAAGGATCGCGGCCAGTGGGAGGAGTTTGGACCGGCCTTCTATACGGCCCACTTGGAGCTTTTTCTCGGTAACGGCTGTCTGGGTAAGTGACCATTCAACTTACTACAACTGCAAACAAACAAAATATATATACCAAAGCTCATCTCCTAAGGGCTTACACAAAAAGTCGAGCAGCACTCGAGAGTTGAGTATGATTATAAAAGTGAAATACGCAAATATTAGATTGCTGATGAAATGTTTCTGAACTTAAAGTGTACGACTTGCAAATACCCTATATGAATCATTTTTTTATTATTATTAATCTTTTCATGTAGTGATAAAAAAGAAGGAAACTCGTGTAAAAATAAATTACTTATAAAAAAATATTTTTCATTTTAAATATTTTATAGTAAATGATTAGAATTTTTTAGTATTATTATTTCTAAAATAAAATACTTTTGTTTAGTTTCTGATAGTTATCTGTATTATCATTATTTTGCATTGCCGAATATTTTCAAATCAATGTTATAGTTTTCTAATAGATTTTAAATATTGTTTGGCATAACTTAATATTTAGTATTTTCTTTTATATTCTAGTTTTGTTTAAAATTTTCTATTATTTATTACTAGGAATTTTTTTTTAGTATTTTCTATAACCTTTTCAAAGATTTTAGCATTAGACTAGTCATATTATATACCTTATGGAAAATACAGTATATTACAAAATAAATAAATAATAATGATTATTATTTTATAATATATTATAATATTAGCTCAGCACTTTCTAGTATTTTTATTTTTTAGAGTTTGTAGTCTTTAATTTCTTTGTGTACTCTAATATGTTTTCAGTATTTTTATTTTTAAAAATAAATAATACTTTCTATTCTTTTTAAATATATTATAACGTTTGTTCATCACTTTCAAGTATTTTAATTTGGTATGTTTTGTAGTATTGGACATTTTCTTGTATTTTATATAATTCCTGTGTATTTTAATATTTTTAGTATTTTTTATGTTAAATAAAGAGTTCTTAATATAATTTTAAAATATATTTTAAGATTTGTTCATCACATTAAAGTATTTTTAATTAAGTCTATTTCACACTTTGTGCATTTTCTAGTATTCTAAATAATTCTTGCGTATTCTAGTATTTTTTAGTATTTTTTGTGGCTATGCATATGGACTCCATATTCCCTAATATTTGCATTTTCCAATTTTATATCAATTGAGCCAACAAGAGCAACAACATAAAAAATTGCATTGAAACAAAAATGATTCAAGTTTTAAAGCTGCAACAATTTTTACCAGAAGGCCATTTGGTAGGACATGAAACATTATTCAAATAGCCTTCCCTTCGCTGGTAGAGCTTCAAGCTAGAGCATCAATTTGGAACGACTCGCTTTAAAATTCCGCACAGAGCGTATCGAATGCTCGCCTCGACCTCATTCGAAGTGCTGGGCTTGTTAGCGAGAGCCAAGGACTTGACGTTGTTCCAGAGAACATAATCGAGTGGTGTTAAATGTCAAGATGATGGCTGAGTCGCCAAATTGCTGCTTCACAGCAGGCGAGCTGGAGTTTAATTAGAAACTTGAAGAATGGCGAATGAGAAAACTTCGATAGATGATAATTATCGATAACAACTATTTATAGATATGTATATGTATCTCTGTACTCTGTTGCAGGTGTGGGCGTCATGATGCTATTGGTGCTGACCATCGAGCGTTATGTCTCCGTGTGTCATCCGGGTTTCACGCGACCCGTGATGGGTCCGCCAGGGTGAGTATGGGCAGCCCGGCCGTGCCGTAAAGCTAACATTCCAGCTAACATTCGTACGCCGTTGCGGCACATTGCAGCGTGGTCGTCTTCATCACCTGCTTGGTGACCTTCGTCATCTACTTGCCGAGCATCTTTCGCGGCGAGCTCATCAAGTGCATGCTGACCTCGAACAACGTGTACGTGTATCTCCGGCGGGACAACAACATCTACCAGCGCACCATCTTCTACTCGGTGTACAAGATAATGCTCGAGGTGATCTTCAAGCTCGTGCCGACCGTCGTGATCGCTGGCCTCAATTTGCGCATCATGCTCGTCTATCGCCGGACCTGCGAGCGCCGCCGTCAGATGGTACTGTCGCGCTCGACCTATGTGAAGGACGACGATCCGCGCAAGTTTGCCGAGGAGCGACGGCTGTTCCTGCTGCTCGGCAGCACCTCGATCCTGTTCCTGCTCTGCGTCTCGCCCATGGCCATATTGCACATGACCATCGCCTCGGAGGTGCTGCCCAGCTTTCCGTTTCAGGTGTTCCGGGCACTGGCCAACCTGCTAGAGCTGATCAACTACTCGATTACGTTCTACATCTACTGCCTGTTCAGCGAGGACTTTCGCAACACGCTGATGCGCACCATCAAGTGGCCGTGGCTGAAGGGCAAGCTGTGCCACCAGGTGGATGAGGTGAGTGCCACACCGCCAGCAACGGCTACAGCAGCGGTTTGTAATCCAGTTTGCCCGACAACTCTTCACACAGACCACACAGGCCATCATGGGTGTTCCAATGGTGCGATTCGAAAAGGTGAACATGCGTAATCATCACATCACCACCACATCCGGCATTGGACGGTCCAGCAGCATATAGTCCCGGCCTAACACTCCCCAATCCTCGGTATCCTCTCCGTCGCCCTCGCCCTCGCCCTCGCCCATGCACTCGCTCCCATCCACTGCCACGCCTTCTCATTCGCCCCCATCCCCAAGTCCGCCCCTCTTTTCGCCCACGCCCTCGCCAGCTACCACGCCCATAACCCTACCCAGCCCATTCCCGTCACCACGTCACACCGCATCGAGCAACGATCCGAGCGTGGTTTGAAAGCGTCAAATCCACTCGATTGCTATCAATGAATCATCTCGCTATCTACATATTTATACCCAACTAACGGAATATCCCAACTACTCACAATATGCGTAAGCCTCTGGACGCATCCAAAACTCTTCATGACGCAACATTTTCAACACTTTTCATCTGCTTTGTTCGAGATGTAACTGAATTCTCTATGCCTTTCACAGCTCTCAAAAGACCTTTTCACTCGATTTTACAGATTACAGACTATAAACCAGACAGACCGATCAAGACAAGCAAGTTTGAGTTTGAAGTTTAGATTGAGGAATTTCCCAAAGAGAGGAAGAAGAAGAAGTAATGCATATGAAGCACTCGACTAATATATATAATCGACGAAAATTATTGGTGTTGTTCCATATTGATGGTAGAAAATGAATTTTCAAGGAAACATTTAAGAAAATATACAAAATTACGGATAAGAAAATACAAATATGAAAATCAATATTCAATACAGGTTATAAAATTGCAAACCAAAGAATTTAGATAGTTGAGTTGACGAATGATGCAAAGACTTGAAAGGGAAGAAAGAGATCCCTCACGGGAAGGGGAATGAAGTGGGGACAGAAGACAGCTCAAACTCTGCACTAAATAGCTTGGGGTAAATTTTGGGGCTTAAAGCCTAGAAACTAAGCGAAGCAGCGAAAGAAATACAGAAAAAAAACAACAATTAGGGATAATGCAAATATTAGAGGAGAATAATAGATCATTTGGGTTGAAGGGCTGAATGGACATGGAGATGCATCGAAGAGGCGTTATGAAGTGGAGTAAGAAAAGTCAAGAGACAGTTCGAGCAGAACTTGGGAGTATAAGAAATTTTTTTTTTAGCATATTAAAATGAATGAATTTGGAGTCGAGGTGAATGAATCCAGAAACTGAGCGAAGCTTAAAGCAGCATTAAATGAAATTATCCAGAATAATATATATAAGAAACAGAGAGAGAGAGAGAGAGAGAGAGAGAGAGAGAGAGAGAGAGAGAGAGAGAGAGAGAGAGAGAGCAGAGAAATAAAGATAGGAAAAAGAGATGAGAGAGAGAGATGAGAGACAGAGAGATAAAAAAGCGAGAGAGTGGCATAGAGAGAAAAAGATGGAGGGTCAGAGAACTATAGTGAGAGAGAGTAAAAGAGGAAGAAATAGAGAGATAGAGCCATAAAGAGATAGATAGAAAAAGAAAGATTTTATAGAGACAGAGAGAGAGAGATAGAGAAATGGAGATTTTAGAGAGAGATAGAGAGAGAGAGAGAGAGATATAAAGAGAAATAAGGAGATAGATAGAGAGAGATAGATAGATAGATAGAGAAAGAGAGAGAGAGAGAGAGAGAGAAAGATAACATATTGATTGATTATGAAAGAACTTAGCAGTTAAGCTGACCTTCAAAATTAGCAGAAACCGACTGACTGACCAATGACAAATTACAGACTGACCGATTGACAGACTGATAGACAGACTAATACTGAGACTGACTGAAAGAGTGACAGAGTGAGTAATACAAAATAGAGAGATATACGAGAGATATTTTAAAGACGTTTAAGAGCTACATTAAAGAATGATATCAGAGAGAAAAGAGAGAAAAAGGGCGATGCAGCCATGGGGACGAACAGACTGGACAACAACTGGACGGACGGACGGACGGACAGTACACTGCGAGTGCAAAAGAAAGAGCTTAGCTTACAGAAGAAAAAAAAAAGTATCACAATGCATTTAATTGAATCGTCGAAGCATTTAGATATTCATAAGCATTCCTACATAATGAAAAAAAAAAAAAAAAACAAAAAAAAACAGAAAACTAAAAAAAATATTCCAATATTTTTGTGTGTGTCACCGTAGTAAAGCCAGATGATGTCTAATGCCATATAGCTATATGTCTAGTCTAGTTTTAGAAGCATTTCGAAAAAGACAAGAAGATGATGAAGAAGAAGAAGAAGAAGCGAAACAGCAACATCACAAAATGAGATTAAAACACAAATATGATATTTATGTAAAACTGATATATTTATGTATCTATATAGACGCAAATATACATGCATGTGTGTATATCCATACGAATATGTGCGAGCGTATACAACAATTGAATATATTTATATATACGTATATATTGATCTATTGAATGTAGTACTTAAGTGCGTGCAAGTGAGTTTCTGTTCGAAAATCAAGCGCAATTCTTGAGTTCGATTTTGACTTCTTGATTTGAAGCATTCGTCAGACGAAACGCGTTTCAAGGTGAACACATGCTAGATTGTTAAACTAATTTTAGTACTATTTGTGCGCTATCGAATTAGGTTAGTCGATAGAGAATACTTTGGCTTGTCCTTATGTGTGCTTCGGATGCTAAGGATCGAGGCTTTACCTGCCATAAATTAATTTACTTTTAGTCTTATCGATAGAGCGAAATACTCGGAGAATGTCAATATCGAAAATATTCTGGTTCGATTTGTTTATATGGGGGTATCCTTGAAATCCAATGGGTATCCTTGAAAACGTCTCCTGACTTCAGTTGCCAAAACTAAATTTGATTGGCTAATCAAAATGTATCGAGTACGCTAAGAATTTCAGATGCTTGCAGCACTACTTAGTAAAACGTAAACAAATAAATGTGTGTACCTAGCGAATAACTGTGCAAAATGTTGTCTACCTACAAGAAACTTAGAGAAAAATGTTGCAGTCGGGCATAACCGACTACACAATGCTCGTTCACAATGGCGTCACAAAGGAGCAAGGAAGGAATTTTCATAGAGCTCAGTTTCAAATCAATGAATAGAAATTATATGTGATCAAATGTACCCATATAGAAGAACAATCCCAGATATTTTCCGATTTCATAGATCATATCGTTTGTATCACAGCTCTACCTGTGGGTAGAGCGCCATCCAATATAAATAGTAAACGAAAATCTTAACTTCTGTCGAAGACAAATCCCTAAACGAAACCTCCCCAAGCATTGTGAACGAATATGAGTTATATACAAACACTATATATACATATATGAATGTCAGAGAAAACAGTATTTATTGAAATATAAAATAAAATCAAGTAAAATAAATAAAATATAGAAACAAACTACAAATTTGAATATCAAAACAAGGAAAATAAGTCCAAATTCGATAAATAAATTAAAATTATAATTTTTATTTTATTTTATTTGTTTATTTATATTTATTTTTTGTGTGTGCGAGCGCAGCTCAAATTGAATAACTAAACATATTATAATAAAAATAAAAAATAAAATAATAATAAAAATAAAGTATATATATACATATATATAAAAAGAAATCTGTAGTTATATAAGATGGAGAATATCGAATAAGGCAGGCACCGAAGTGAGTACTTAAGGAATGTGAAAAACCAAGGAAAAGTGGAAAGCAAACGCAAATGGGGAGGACGAAAGCAAAAGCAAAAGCAAAAGAGAATACAACAATATTACTATGAATATGAATAGCGAATTGCAAATATTAACCAAATGAAGAAGAAACTATTCAAATACCCAAAATATACCCAAAACACACACACAATCAAAGAAAGACACACACACACATACATAGACTCATAGTAATATGTATACCCCAACAACCACACTCACACACACACACACGGCGAGCAGACGGCGTCTTAATAGTTACCTACTAAAAAAAATAAAAATAAATAAATAAATAAATATGCATTTATCAAGCAAATACTACTACTATATTGATCAATATTTAAATGTGAATTTCAACCGTTTCAATTGGTGTCAATGTTCAATATTCAATACATGCAAATATAATATACGCATATGCAATACTACATACGTACATACCTACATACATACATACAAACATACATACAAAAAAGCAAAGTTTAATGAAATATTTATGTATATTACACTTGGAATTCCAAATGAATGTCAAAAGAATAAAATCAAGTTTTACTCAGCAAATGCCACGGCAAAAGCGAATTATCAATAAATTAATTGGATTCTCCACAGAACAAATTGTTCGTTTTAATATGCAGTGGGGAAAATCGTAAATTGGATTACACAGGCCAACATGGTTTCAGTTTGCCGACTGAACGAAGCTCACTGACGATGTGGAGGATGTGGAGCATGAGAGTAGTTCAGTAAAATGGAGCAAATTTAAAGAATTATTTTTTTATTTTTACATTCCAAATATTTATTTATTTATATTCCAAGAAATTATATAGTAGTATATAATTTGGGGCTTTATTATTATTTTTCGAATAATTAACTAACTAATGTTTGGCTTATGATTCATGTTTTTTTGTACATATTTTTATAATACAAAATATATTCTTTTTAGATTACATCTAAAACCCTATTAGATATGGGAAATGCCTTAAGCCCATATTTATTTCATAAGCCAATTTGTGGTCCAGCATATGAGATTTCAGAACACATTAAACGAAGCCCCTACGAATTTCGAAATAATCAATTGAATCTCTGGAATCGTTTAAGGAATTTTTCAAAATGTAACTCAATGTAATTTAAAGAGATCTAACAGACCTCTGATATAATTGCCTAATAAAATGAATAATAATATAATACGTTGTTAATATCTAATATACAATACAAAATATATTATAATTTCAATACAAACCAATTAAAAATATCCATTAGCTGAAATAGACTTGAAAACTCTCTCATCTATAATTAAAAATATTTATTATTATTATTTTTTTATTAAAAAAGTTTTATTAACTATGATAATTATAAAAAAAAAAAATTTATTAAAAAAAAAATTGCGTTTGATTAACATATGGAAGAACGATGTAAGAATCACACGGCAGAGGAATATACAGTGATCATTGGTTACGGCTAACGGTGGGCAGTGCTGGGCGTGGTCTACCATGGTCGCCAGACCACCAGACGCTGCTTCACCAGCTCCGCCAGCTGGCGCTGTCGCTGACGCTTGCGCTCAAAGATTTGATGGCGGATCTTCAGCAGGATGCAGGTTCTGTTGCTCTGTGGCGGCCAGGATGAGGGCGAGGACGATGGCGAAGGCGAGGTCGAGGGCGTGGCATCGCTGCATGTGCTCAACTGTTCCATCAGCAGATCCATGTCGTGCGTGCCAGCCACTGAGTGTGCAGCAGGTTCACAAGGATGAGCACTCATTCGATTGCATGGATCCTGCTGGAGCTTAAGGCGCTGGCGCTAATGATAGCAAGAGATAGCGAGAGGAGAGAGAGAGATTTGATTAGCTAATGACAGCGATTGAATTGGACTGCTGACTCACCTTTTTGCGCGCCGCATTCTCGGCGAGAAATCGACAGAGCTGCTGCAGCTGCTGCTCGGCCAGGGATTCATCGTGCTCCTGCTGTGTGCGCTGCTCCAGGCGTAGCAGTTGGCGCTGCCTAATGGCCGCCTGCACCTTGCACTTGGTCGACGTGTTCAGCTCCATTTGCTGCTGCTGCTCCGTTTGCTGCTGATCAGGCATCTCCTGCTGCTGCTGCTGCTGCTGCTGGCGCTGTTGCTTTAGTATTTTGTATATGACGCCCATGCTCTCGATGATGTCAGCTATCCGTGGTTCACTCGCGCCGAGCTGCTGGCAAAGACTGTCCAAATTTGTAGCCGTTCTTCGCTTCTTATATGAGCAGCGGCTCGGCTACTCCTACGAGCCGTCGACAGAGAAGGGGAGGAAGAGGGAGAGAGAGTGGAAGAGGGAGAGAGCGACGGGTGTGAGAACCGTTGCTGGGTTTTTTGGAAAATGCATACCAAAAAAAGAATTACAAATAAAAATAAAACATAACTCACTCACTGTGCGCGCGCGTGTGTGTGTGTGTGTGTGTGTGTGTGCGCCAAACTTCAACTTGCCATATGAGCCATTGCCTCAAGTGGAGTACTATTTTCTTCTCATTACAATGCCTTTGGCAACAACACATGTGGCGAGCCGAGCATAGCTAATAATAGCCCACTGCATGTGCCGAGCGAGCGAGCGAGAGAGAGAGAGAGAGATAGAGGGAGTGTGAGAGTGACAGTGAGCGTGGCAGCAAGAGCGGGAGAGAGGCACGCACATGCATACATATGTACATATAACACTTTCGCTGCATTGTCAGCGTTTGCAGTCCCGTTACTGTTCTCGTCCCTATCTTTGGCGCCCATTCCAAGTGTCGCCTTGCGCTGCTGAGCCCGCCTTAGCTGACATTCATGCATACTCTTTCACACCGAAGGAGTACAACGAATTTGAGATTCACTTGAACAGTTTTGGAATAATAATCTGTCAGCTATTAAACACTCTTTTATTTTAAAGGGGCTAAGCTGAGCTTTTATATACTCCTATATTATAGACTATATACTCCTTAATTATAGAGTATCAGGGGTCTGTTATTGTGGAGCATAGAGTGGTATAGAGTATAGCTTTGATCACTTACAACTAAATTCATATTCGTATATTTTAATTATAATTTATTAATATTTATTATTCATTTTGATAACTCTTTTATATACATATGTATTTATATGCACATATGTAAATATACATACATATGTTCACAAATATGTAATCATTTTTTTTTTTATTGCTCTTGCTTGAAAATGCATTTTAATAATATTTCATTTCAAGCGTATACGCATGTATTTATACAATTCTATAAATAGCGCATGGGAAAAACACTTTGCAGCAGACGCACTCACACGAGCAGAGAGCGAGCGTAACAACTGAGAGAGTGAGAGAGCGGCAGCGCGACAGAGCGAAGGAGTGGAAGGCGCAACAGCGAAATAGACAAAGACAGAGCCTCGTTCTGGGCTGCGTGTCTGTGTCATGCCATGCACTTGAACTCCACATTCACATGAATGTTCCATTGGCAGCCGCTGTCGCTGTCGCTGTCGCCGTCGCCGTCGCAGTCGCAGCGCTGTTAGCTGTCCATGTGCGTGTTCCCGTGCCTCTGCCCGTGGCCCGATCCTTTTACTATGTAGTCCAGTCGGCTCGGCCGCTTGCCATCTTTTTTCTGCTCTGCTCTGCTCTGCTCTGCTCTGCTCACTTCTTTCTCTTCCTCTTTTATATACACATACATGCATACATGCATATGCGCATACATATTATCACATGCCTGTCGTGCCGTAATGCATGTTTTTGTCTTAATTCTTTTTTTTTTTTTCATTTTGTTTTCTCATTTTGCTGTTTGTATTATTGTTGCTGTTTTATTTGAGCGTCAAGATGTTTCAAAGTGCACTTCAAGTGCGCTACAATTTTAGTCTATTTTTAGATACTTGGGAATACGACAGATAACGCGCCGCCAGGCACATGACGAATCCTCATAGCGCTTATAGCCCTTGGCAGCAGCGTAAATCATAATCATACATAGAGCTGCCATTGAGAGGGAGGGCAAATTAAATTATGCCTAATGAGCGCATAGAACAAATGCTGATTGAAGCATTAGTTACTGTTCGCAGCTTTTACAGCTCTGCACAGTGGAGCCCAAGTGAAGTTCGTGAAATAAAATGTGAGAGGAGGTGATATTTATGTTAATACTTTCCATATAGAAAATAGTTTAGAAAATTTGAAAATATATGTATATTATAAGCATATGATTATTATAGATCATGCTTATACTAATACCAATTCCAAAAACCTATTGAAATTTAAGAGTCAAAGGGAAGTCATAGAATTCAAAGCTACTTTTCTGTAGAGGTATACATATATCAAAGTAGTATATTTAATATAACGAATAAATATTTTAACGTATATGTTTGGTTAAAAATTTGTCTAATAACATCAGATTTATGATATAATAAACAATTATAATATTGGTATAAGATAATATGAAACTGAAATATAAATTTTTCTTTTTACTTTTTTCTATAGAGCTTTAGCAACCATTTAGTTACAGACTTTTATGTATTGGGTCTACCATTTAGATTATTTACGTAGCTATAGAATTTTATCTATTGGCACTATCCCATATTATTGGTATACTGTAGAAATTTGCAGATTTGAATCTGATTCTATTGAAAATATCGTATATCGTATATCTATAATCTTCTTTTGAAGCAATTTGCTTTCAAGTAAAGCTTTCATTAAATTTCGTTTCATTAGCCATTTGTTATCATTAGTAATGCCCATATCTAAATTTCCGACATGTCTAATTTATACACTTTACAATTGCATTAGCTCAGCATTAGCATCTCCCATGCGCATGTGCGACCCTCTCTCCATAAGGAAGAGAATCTATTGTTTCCTTGCTCCCCTTGCTCCGTTTCCATGTCAATGAATGTGTCAGCGATATGTGTGCGTGCGTGCGTGTGTGTGTGTGTGTGTGTGTGCTGGGTTAAGTGAGGCTCTCCGCACTTGAATTTCATTTAGTGGTTCATTCTACACGAGCAATAGTCCCTCCTGCTCTCGCCCTAAATGTCTGTTACGAATGTCACTTGAATGTTGCACTCGTGCATTTCATGCGTTGCATTTTCAAATTGGGCCCCTTTGGAAATGGTCGGCGGTTTGTTGTCTTTTTCGTTGAAATACCCTGCGTGTAAATGGGGTATATGGTTTTGATACCCCATGATACTGTAATGCTGTGACATAGGCAATTATTTTTCGGAATCTGCATCCGATCTCGTTGGGTCCACCTCTGTATGTCTCTATATGTCTCTTTATTCCAATGCATCTACCATTCGATCTGGCAACGTATATGAGCTAGAGGCTCAAAATTATTTTACGGCATTTACTTTAGGTATCTCCAAGTCGAGCACTCCCCAATTCGATCACTCTCACTTGTTCTCTCGTTGGTGACAATTAGCTCAGAGTGCATGTATGCGTGTGTGTGTGTGTGTGTGTGGGTGATCATACATTTCCCACAATTGAACCGGAAAACAAAGGCTACGTACGCTGCAGCCCCGAAATGCGTGGAAACTCTCCCCCGTTTCAGTGGAAAACCCAAACAAGTGCCGAGTGGGTAATATAAATATCCGTATTGCCTGCTCGGATTTGATAGGGCCCAGGCATGGGCTTTTCGTTCTGGGAACTGTGCGGCTAATCGATATGAATTGGCCCTCCACTCGTTCGACTTGTGATCAATTTCTGTATTACTTTTGTTCTATTTGCGTACTTCCGTCTGCAGCTTATTTTTGGCTTCCATCTAGCCCTATCCTATTCTCTAGCTCTCTCTCTTTAGCCCCTTTCCCCTTTTGTTCGATAAACAAATCGATTCAAAAACTCGTTCGAACTGCGATTGCAGCTGACCCACAAATCCTACGCGCAAATCTCTTTGGACAATTCGCTCCTCGTCTCTGGGGCGTCGCAGTGGCGCCCAACGCGTTGGCCCATATTCGTGAGGAAATCGTCACTCGGTGGGGGCCACGGTCACCGGCTGTTCGGCATATTGGCGACCCGACAACATGCCATAAGCGATATGCACAGAGATATATATATATCGTCAAGCATATCATGACACAGCACCACAATTTCTCACGGTTCCCGCTCTGCGATTTGCCAAAGTTCGTGCGGGGATCTTGACAATCCGAGATCCGAGATCCGAGATTCCCCCAACATCTGACAACTTGTCAGCAGCGGTAATAATGAGCTGCGTTTAGGGTGCCCCAACTAGGGGCACATTACATATGATATGATGATGATATGAAGCTAAAAAGCAGATATTCGGGTATGATATATAAGTTTATTTATATGTATATAATTCTTATAGTAAGCGAAATATATATATTTATAGATTACTTAGAGTTTAACCAGTCTCTAATATGCAATTCGTGTCCAGGAATCTGTTAGCCTAGTTATCAGCAACGTCTCGAAACTCCAGCCCCAACTTAGGCCCAGGCAACTCGATGCGAGATATCGTCGCTTGAGGGGAATAAAAATGAAAATTGCTTAAACACATGTTGTAAGACAGAGCCAGCCCACTGCTCGCTGCCTCGACTGGCCACCCACTTGCCGCAGCCGGAGTGACTGGGAGATTGGGGAGAATCGGAGGCAGAGAAGAGCCAGAGGCGTTGCAATGCAGTTGCGCAGCTCTGTGGCAAGTGCAACTGCCCCAAAGAGTGTCGCGCAGCAGCAGCGTGGGAAACTTTACTTTGCTGCAATCTCGAAAAGATCAGCATGAAGCGCAGCCCGAAGCCGGCTAAGGAATACCCTGCCAGAGTGCCAAGGTCTGTATATCGATATTTATCGAACTAGTCAACTATATGCTTAAGATAAATTGAACCTATTTTTGGATAAGCCGACGTATGAGGTTTCATTGCCATAAACTAGCAGACATCAAGCGCACCTGCAAATTGAGCTGGTTTCTACTTCACTCTCATAACAAGCATACTCTGTCTTATCTATTTATAGAGGGTATACTCTAATTACAGTATTTGCTATTATGAATGACAAAGATATCGCTGGCAGCTTTGAGCTTGATTATAGGTAGTTATGATTAATATTTCATGGTGTTAGAGTTTGCCCAAGAGCTAAGCAACTACAATTCAAGCACCAGCATTTAAGACTTAGTCAAGCCCCTAGCAGGCATTACACTCCCATTATACAACTATCAGGAAAGTAAAATGAATATATATTGTATTATTATATGCTCCATGTGAATCAAACCATTTCGTCGCAATCGAAGCTAGAGATCCTTGCCTGAATAAATATGAAGATTCCTCCGATACGTCCATTAGGGGAGTGGCAAACCGGTACATGATATTCCCCCCTTCGTCACATAGCCCATAGTGAACATATTGAAAGTAGCTTAACACTTTATAAGACGACGATCCTCTGACGACGATCCTCACATCTCTACATTTAAAGGTAGCCATAATACCAAAGATAGTACTTTCCGGTTTGCTCCCAATGAACTTATCAAAACAAACAAAAAAAATTCCAATTAAGGTATCTTTTCTCTTTATAAGATAATAATCCCAAGGAGTGTACGTTTCATATTGCTGTCTCTACCTCTATAAGTTCCTATATTACCAGAAATATAAAAAATCCAAACAGTTTATAAAGCGAAGGTACCTCATATGTGTATATTCTATTCTATCTTTTATGGGTTACCTGCAAATGGACAGACAGCAAAACTGATAAGAGAGTGATGCGGTATTTAGACATAACCCGCTTTGGATTTCGTATATTCATGAAGCAATTAAACCTGGATAGCTAAGGACTCAACATCGATAGAAATAATTTCAAGTTAAGCTTAAGCTGAGATCGTAGAATATCTATATTAATTCATTAGCAATTCCTGGCATTTCTTTCAATAAAACAATTTTTCATTTTGGTTTCTTTATAATAATTTCAAAAAACGTTTATTTTCCTTGCTTTAATATTGCATATTAATTTTTTTTTTGAATTACCATCTTCTATTTTTTTTATTAGTTGATGTGTTGGATTTTTATATTTTGATAGGCAAAATCAGAGTAAATCAATTTGCTTAGTTCTTAGTTGAATCATTCAAACTTAAATATTGCTTATGTTTATTAAAAATTATTGCATTCGGCTCGATAAAAGAAAGGAGTCACAAGTTTCTCGCTTGATTTAAGTATTTGTATTAAGTATTATGAAATAGATTAAATTTAGCAGATAACGTTTTTTTTTTTTTTTGCATTTGTAAGTTTTCTTTGCCTTAACTTAACGGCTAAATTTGGTTTATATACAATGCTTAACCCCTTTTTTGTCGAATGCATTAAGCGCCAAAAAAAAAAAAATTGATTGTTGCTGCAGTTTTTTTTTTTTTTTTTAATTTTTTTCGTTCAGTTTTGGTTTTTACACTTTGCTTCCAAAGGGAAAAAGTATATTGCTTTTTTCTTTATATTAAAGCAGCTTTTCTCGTTTGCTAGCTAATAATATAGTTTATTTATAACTATATAATGTATAATATAATTTTATTTTTACTTTGTTTGCTTTTGCTGAAGTATTTCGGTGAGAATTAAAAAGGCATGCAAATATTTTGTGCTTGAATGCAATAAGATATAGGTATATGTATATAGTTTACTGGCTATAAATAGGCCCTAGAAAACGTAATTTCATATTATGTATAAATATATACGTACATGTATGTCGTGGCGTTGGTAATACTAACGTCTTCTGCTTCGTACAGTTCACTAGCTGAGAAATGCTTTAATTCGTGTTCTATCAGACTCTATTTCCGATAGCATTCTGATCGTTTATCGATAACATAGCGAACCTATGTCCTCTCTCTCTCTGACAGTCAACATCATAATATTACACCGATACGACATATATGTATATACATATTATTTATATATACATGTACCATATAAACAATATCTGATGATATTTCACGTTAATCAAATTTGGCCTCTATCAATGCAAAGTTTGTTCATGAATTGTTAATTGTGCTGAGCAATCGAATAGTTGATTAGAGTGTGTTAAACCTTGTTTTTGCTTAGTATATGTTTAGCTACTTGCTTTGAGTAACGGAAACCAGATTATGTCAGCTTCTATTTATTGCAGCAATTTCTAGATTTATTTTGTTTTCCTTTTCCAACCAACACATTTTCAGTTTCAGTTTAGAACAAAAGTCTTGAGTACATGTTTTTTTTTTTCACATTTTACTATATTAATATCATTGCACTTCAAATTGGTGTTAAGCAAGTGATTTCACAATTTCTATTATTATATATTAATATTAACAAAAATATCTCTAAAAAATGTTTAATTTCATATATACGTGTATATTATTTTCATTGATTGCTTTTCTGCTGGAAACGTTTCCACTAAAAACTATACTAATACTTCAGACATCATATCGAATGATCACTGTAGCAACTGAAACTCAATTTTCGAAGAAATCGTCTACAAAAACGTAACGCAAGCATTAAGAAAAATTCCTTTAATGAAAACAAGATAATAATCAGAATAAAATTGAAATATCGAACACTAAGAATAATATAGAAACTCAAAGCAATATTGACGAATAGATAACATAGGTGTAAAGTAAGTGGATCGAATAGAGTATAGGTTGTATAAAGCACATTGCACCAGAGAATGTACAATCGAAATATGTATAAATAGTATGCCCTGAACCCAGATGACACTAAAATATTTCATTTATCGTTTCTTATTTAAGTTTTTAGTTTTTTTAAGGAGTTTAAGGAGTTTTTAATGGAAATATCGGTTTATAAATTTGTTTAACGGTATGGTTGCTTTAAAGCTGAAAGCTTTTTACTTGATGTATGTCAGGGTATTTCCTGGTCAGGCAGTCAAATATATCGGAGTAGAGCGAACAAAATTCTTCTGCTATGCTGTAAAGCTAAAAGTGGAGATAAAAGACTCTCTATTTTGGCTGAGTTATTCATGTGTATAAAGAAAACGATGCAGATCTCAGGATATTAGAAAGGCAAACTTTTCAGGGTATTTCCTAAGCAAGCAGATATATAAATCGGACTAGATCTAGCATTTTTTTTTTTTTTTTTTTTTTTTTTTGCCAGGGTATTTGCTAGTCAATCTAGTCAGGGTATTTCCAGTCAGGCATTCATATAAATCGTACTAAAGTCAAGCAAGTTAATTCTTGTAAACTATCCATACTGGGTTCAGGGTATTTGCTAGTCTGACAGTGCTGACTAGATTATCATAGATATGGTGTTTTAACATTTGTTTTTATTATTCTCAGTTTTTTAAGGGGATGTTTAGCTTATATTTTATTGATATATATATATTTGTTTTATTTTATTTTTGTTTTTGTGTATTTTTTTATGATTTTACTATTTCACACATTTGATTTTACTGTAAGCTGAGTTTGTCAGAGTTTAGAGTTTGGTTTTAATGCTTTTTTTCCTTTGTTTTTTTTTTTTTTTAATATTTTTTTTTATAAAGCTGAACCACATATAAAATAGAAATCATTTTAGTATGGTGATTAGACTGTTTGTAGAGAAGAAAATATATATACGAAAGCAGAAAATTAGGAGAATAGTGTATAAATTGTTAAGCATAGGTGTATAGTTCGTATAGAGAGTGTATAGAGCGTGTATAGAGCGTGTATAGAGAGTGTGTGTTGAGTCTGTTTTCCAGAGAGTTTGCACGACGATGATTGTAAAATGCGATAGTTTCTAAGGCATTCCAAACGTACTTATATTATTCTAGATATATAAATATTGTATGTAAATATATATATATGTATATTTTTTGTTTGTTTTTTTTTTTTCGTATTTTCATTTGAATATGTTTTCGAAAGTTGCAAGCTCTAAGTAGTTGTAGATTGCCAAAATAAATCGAATAGAAAATTTTTGATATTATTCAATAAGGCATGCATGAAAATATCATATCATATCATATATGTATATATGTGTTTAACAATAGTAAATTTAAATAGAAAAAAAAAACACACACACAAACACATATATTCGTATTAAGTATATATACAGAGTATGTATAAGCGACTTTTATTTCAATTTGTACTCCAAAAATATCCATATCCGCATCCATCCATCTCCATTTATCATGTATGTGTGCAGCTTGACTAAACTTGTAGATAAGCTCAAGCGTTGACTATTCCAATCAAGGTTTCAATATGTAAAGGTTGACAAAATTGAAGTTTTTAATTAAAAACGAAAGTAGATACATCCACTATTTCTTATTGACTGTGGGCATTCGACATTACAACTGTCTATAAAGTATAAACATATATGGTTTGATTTAGCAGAGTCCATCCATTTGTTCGTCCATCCGTATTATCCTTCCATTTATTCTTCTTCATAAAATACTAAAAAGATAGATTGTCTGAGCTCCGGAAAGCGAAAAACTGAATACAAATCAATGAAATACTGCACGCATACATCACTCAGCGGAAAGGATCGATTAGAATATACAGAACTTAGTATGTACATATATACATATATATAAATATATTTATATATGATGTATACATATGATATAAATAAGTAGATTAGAAGCATGCCACATGCAATAGTAAAATTAAAAAGTTTTTCCTTTTTCAAGTTTGATAAAAAGCTTCCTGACTTTAGATTTGACTTGAGTTATCATTTTATATATATGTATGTATATGTATACATAAATACATAGGTAGGTACATATACATATGTATATACGCACATGTATACATATGTACATATATCTACATATATATATACTGCCTTACAGCGACGCGAGTACTGCAGGACCGGCCCTCGCAACTGGAAGTAGAGCTCGTCTCTGTCGCTGACCATTGGGAATTGCTAGCCTAAGTAGCGTTTGCTGCCCAGAGAGAGTATTGGGTGGTTTAGTTACTCCCGTGTCAATAGCAGTTCTTAGCCCAATGAGAGCTCAGACCAGATTAAACCATCAATACATTGTGTATGTATTATAGTAGATGCTTTCATACATCGGACCGGCTCGAGCTCGAGATTCTTTGTTGCTGTGGAGCAATACCCATATATATATATACATATACATATATAAATATATATATTTTTTTATTTGATTAGTTCACAATAAGCAAATTTTGTATTCAATGAATATCGATTATCAACATATCGATATAATCGAGCTGAGTAAGCGGCGTATTTAGGGGACTGCCTTGCTTCATTTGTTTTTTATCAATTTCTTTTTATTTTATTTTAAAAGCTTTAGCATTAACTTTAGGCAATTGTAATGCAATAATATATATATACCTATGTTAATATATATATATTGTATATAGCATTGCCTAACATATTTCAGATATTATATGTATGTATATTAGCGTATTTCATTTATTATCGACAAAAAAAAAAATATATATATAAATATTAAATAAAATTTCGGAATTTAAAAAATTTGCAATTATTTTTACTCTTCTCTTTGAATTTGTTTTTGTTGGTTTTTTTTTTTTATTTCTTCAAGCATTTCAATAAAAATGCTTTCACAATTGAACAAATGCCTAATGTTTAGTTATATATGCATATATTTATATATAGTATATACATACATACGTAATTAAAAAAAAATACAACAAGCATTTCCTTTATTTTAGTTGGTGTTTTGTTATATAAATATATATCATATATTCCTATTATTTTTTTTTTATGCATAACATTCCACGCTGTTAATTGTGTTTCTATTTTGTCTGCTTATTGTTATTGCTTGTTTATTTTTTTATTTTTTATTTTTTAGTTTCAAATATTCTGCAATCATGTTGAATTTCTAAGAAACAAATTTTCCAATTTGCGTTTCGCTTTCATTTTTGCCTCCAGCAAATGGTGTGCGTGTGTCTGTGTGTGGGCGAGTGTGGGAACGTGTGTGGGAGTGTCTGCATGTTTTGTTGGATGTACTTAACCATTTATAATATACATACACATATACATATACATACACATACATGTGCATATGCATATATATGTGTGCGTCTGTTTGTTTGTATATATCATCGAACCATATTCAGATTTATTGTGCACGAATTCGTTGTCTTCCAACTCGGTGACAATCTCGAATTACAATTACTCCATTGGTTAATCACCACCTAAACTTAACGCCTGAACTATACGTGGATCAGCTTTACTACCCTCACGAAACTCTTCCAAGGTTAGCCGATCGTCGTGATTCTTGTCCATTTGATCGAAGATCTTGTCGACACGCTTCTGCGGCGTATTCTCATCCTCCGTCTGCGGCTGTTGGCCCTGCCGGAAAGTAACGAAATTGCATCAATAAGAAATGAATTCTATAAATATTCAATAATGAATTCAATCAATTTCTAATCAATTCAATTCAATTCAATCAATCTGAATCTGACTCTGACTCTGACTGTGACTGTGACTCTGACTCTGACTCTGACTCTGACTCTGACTCTGACTCTGACTCTGACTCTGACTCTGACTCTGACTCTGACTCTGACTCTGACTCTGACTCTGACTCTGACTCTGACTCTGACTCTGACTCTGACTCTGACTCTGACTCTGACTCTGACTCTGACTCTGACTCTGACTCTGACTCTGACTCTGACTCTGACTCTGACTCTGACTCTGACTCTGACTCTGACTTTGACTCTGACACTCCTATTTACATATATTAGAGATGTACATTCCTTTGCTTGCCTCTACTACTTGACTTCTACTCTTTGCATAGTCTCCTCTCTAACAGAGAGAGAGAGAGAAAGATGTGGTCACACGTACAGGCTCATTCCTGCGATTGTCAGTGGACAGTGGGAAGGTGTCAGGGCATTGAAATTCTGGTATCGTGCACATTGTGAAAGCGCAAAGGGAATTCGTTTTTGAGCGCAGTAGTGAAAAAAATATCAAATTAAAAGTTGCCACAACTCCAACAAAAATGTTTTTATTTCTGTTTTCATCCAACTCCCTTTTACGCGCTGTGGCTCCCTCTCCTGGATTTTCTCCCGGGAGACTCCTCGAGCACTTACCACCATTTGATAAATTGCATCGACAATATTGTACATTTCCTCTCGCGTGATGTAGCCATCGTTGTCGACGTCATAGAGACGGAAGGCCCCTATCGAGTGAACAGATTCGTATGTTGAATAATTATTCAGCTCTAGCCGTAACACCGGCTCCACTTACAGTGCAGTTTCTCATCCAGATTTCCACGCGATGTTATGGACAGCGCACGTATGAATTCCTCAAATTCAATAGCTCCATCCTGCCGACATTTTAATTGATTAATTCATTCATTCAATTGATTCGCGTGAAAGCGCCTCACTTACATTGTTCTCATCGAATACTCGAAATACCAACGAGGCAAATTTACTGGGATCACCGTCTGGGAAAAACTGCTTGTAAATTTTGATGAATCCCTGTGCGCAGAGAACGTTCACAATAGATGACAAGAAAATATTGATGAAATTATATCAAAATATATTGAGGATATATATTTAAATGTTTGTTAGTATTTTTAGTATATTTTAATTAAGACACGAGTCTAGAGCAATTCCTCTCGCCTTATTTTGTAACCATTTCAAGTAGTTTCTGTATTGATATTATGAAAAATCGAGTACTTCATATTGAATACCAATCGAATCTCTTTGAGCAGTTATCGATTTACTGTATATATATTCCCCTTGTATTTCGATAAATTCGACTAATCAATTTGTTATCATATTGAATTGGAAATTAAAGCTTAAAGTACTTTTTGAGCAGACCTTGAACATAGAGTATATAGAAGTATATGTACATCAGAGTATAAAAGCATAAACCAATTCGCAGCCAAGACATGTATAAAATTTTAAGCAAACAGATAAATATCATAAAAATTAGTTGAAGTTTTATAGTTTAGTTTGCTTTTACAACGGTGAAAAAAGTTAGTTCTAGTGATTAGAGTAGTTCGTAAAAGTTAAGCAAGAGCTGGAAGTTAGTGGAGCGTATTTACATTAATTGGAATTTCAATTAATTTCAATTTCAGAAAAAACTGACTGGGACAGTCTTAATAGAGCTATATATTTATACATGAAGTAAAAACCGAATTTTAATGCTGCACTAAATTTAATATCAAATAAAAGCAAAGCTCATATGCCATAAAAATGTTCATTTTATTTATTATGATTTTATTTTATTCTATTTTCGAAAGGCTCTGGTAATACATCATTGCATGAGTTGCACGAAAACCGCAAATGCCTTTGTGAGTATGCTGTGAATAAATTATATATCTACATATATGTGTACAAGGCAAAGTTGTATTACCCAACTAGCAGATACCACGTAGTTGCTCTAGTTGTTCAGTATGGGAAATGTTTCTTTCCCCGCTCAACTACGGAGGTGTCTAAACATCTATTCTCAGAGACGATATCGATATCGAGACGGTATCGGGGAATCGATAATATGCCTTATTTGTAGGTTTGTTATAGGAAATCTTATTATCATAATCGAAACCTATTAAGCTAGATAGACATAGTAAATGTTCGCTATATATGGGCTCTCATTTTCGATGATTATCGATTTATTGCAACGAATTTGCGCTTAGCAAAAATCAAAATGAGTAGCTACAATTTTTACATCAAATTTTATAGACGATATCTGGCGATCCACAGAAATGAAAACATGCTCGAATAGGCTACCCATTGAGCTAATACTCGAATTCTTTAAATATGCTCCTCAATTGCTCATCCTACCCAGGATCAACACAATCATATTTGGTGTGTCTAGCTCTTAAATAGTTGGCTTAAGTAAACTTAATTCTCTCACTCACATTACACTAAATCTGGAGTGTTTGCCTCAGACTCAGACGCTGCCTAAGAAATATTTGTTTACTCGACTATTTTGTGTATTCGATGCTGTCGCATGATACCCCTTTGTCAAGCATTCAATACTTATAGTGGAAGTGGGACCTGCGCCCTGGCAGCAACCACATTTTGCACAACACGGGAAAAAAAGCAAGTACAAAATTCAAGTCGAGGCTATTCGACTATGGGATGTCCTTTGAAGAACTGAATAGTTATTCGATAATAATCGATAGCATTAGAATAGTAATAGTTATCGTTGCTTTGAAGCAAACTTGATATAAGCTTGACTTACAGGGAGCTACAATAAAAATTTCCTTTTCTTTCGAAGATCATACAAGCGGACAAAGGCACAGATAGACAGACAGAGAGATAGAGAGTTCTAAATGGACTTAGATCATCAACTTGATCGAGAATCTTTATATACTTTCTGGGTGCGGTCACGCCCATTTCTGGCTGTTGCGAACATTTTAAGGAAACCTTTACGCCCTGACTTTACATTCTGAATGGATTCAGGGTATGGAAAACATGGACAAGTTCCATTGGCAGCCGCAAACAGGCCGCAAAAGGCCCCAGAACTGCGTCACCAATAATCGCGTTGGCATTGGGCGTGGCACAAGGCCAAACAAACATAAAATTTCGAGTATGGCCATAACAAATTTGGCATGTAAATAAAAAAAAGTAAAAATAAAAAGACGAGAAATAAAAAGAAGGAATTTCCAAGTAGTTTTCTCTTTTGTTTAAAATTGTGAATTATCGAATCGAAAGAGGCTGCGAAAAAAAAACAGAGCTCAGTTGGGCATGGTTATAGCTGGGTTAATGGGTTTATATTGCTTCGTTTTTTTTCCTTTAATTTTTGTTATTAATAAATAAAATTATGTAAACGTAGAGGCGTTGGGCTCGCGCCCTTTACTTACTTGTTCAGTCAGCAGACCGTTCGGGCAGTCTTTGAGAAAACCTTTGTGCCTTCAAAGTGACATAGATTTTGTTTGGTTTTTGGTTTTTGGTTTTGTTTTGTTTTGTTTTTGGGATAGCACAGTTTAGAGTTCAGTGAGGTACAGGTAAAACAAAACGAATCCAGAGCAAAATGCAAGAGTTGAAGTAGAGACAGTAGACAGTAGAGAGCGAGAGTATAGAGAGAGGGAGAGAGGTAGACGATTTAAGATTAACAAACAGTCCAAAAATCAGTTGATCAAACGCAAAAGAAGAAGACAAAACAAAAATGAAATAAGTTAAAGCAATTTAAGAGTAAAAATTCTTATTTAAATATCCGAGTATATATGTACATACACTAGTTTATATATTGATAGAACAGAAAACGAAAATGAGAGAAATTCGTACATGGAAAATTCGTTGAATGTAAATATTTAATAATCGAATGTCAACAATTTGGTGTGCATTATTTAATGCTAATTGAGTTTGTGATATTTACATAATGCGAGGCATTCGCAATCGAATATTCGAATATCGAATGCACACACAAACGCACACTCAGAGAGATAGAGATAGAGAGAGAGAGAGAGAGAGACATATGATGATGATTACATTTAATTTGAATTTAAGAAAAAATGAAATGAACAACAAATTATTGTGAATGGAATGAACTCATGTGTGTGTAATACATACATACGCATTAAGAGGCGCTACGATTTGTGACATTTGGCAAATTGCGTATCGCAAATTGCTTTCTAATTGGAACACCCAAAATCTTACCATTGACGTATTTCCTTTTCGGTAACTGCAAAGAGATGGGAGACAGAGAAAGAGAGAGGGAAATATTTACTAGATATTTGAAATGAAAGCGAGTGAGCGCGCTCTAGTCGGCTGTGCACGACTAGCAGTTACCCTGAACTCTACGAAGAGCTTACGGCGGTTTGAATGCATTCGAATTGATTCGGGTTGAGTGAGTGAGTCGCACACAATGAATTGAGTGAGCTTGAGTTTGAGCACGCATTCATCACTCTCTGTATGAATGAATTCGAGCCAACTCTGAATCACTCGAATCACTCAAGTGTTGGCCAAGCTTAATCTTCGTATTTCTCAGTGCATGTTCAGCATTGCGCATTTAGTTGACTATGTTTTATTTTCATTTTATTTTTGTATTGCTGTTGTTTTTATCCTCGCTTACCCGCATTCCCGCTCATGCGATTCGCTTTTTTGTCGCGCACTCATTTACTCAAAGTTTTTTAGCTTCGCATTCAACGTTCTCACTAAACGCATTTTATGCATTGTTAATTCGAGAATTTTTTATGTATGTATGTATTTACCCTGCCAGTAGCTGTGCTTGTGCACGTGCCTGCATCTGTATCTGTGTGCACACACACACACACATAAGCAGATATTCTGCTTACTGCGCAGTTAACGCAGCTTATGGGCTTTACTATAGGAAATTAATTGTTGCACAACCTGAATAACAATTGCGAGATAATGTCATTCGGAATGCGTGTTTTTGGCAAGTAAATGCATTACAGTAATTCCTGATTTGTGAATACATTCGTAATCTCTGTATTCATTGCAGCAGTCCGCATGGCACACTTCAAAGTATCCATCCTTTGCGAGTAATCCATTCATGTTTACAGCAATATATATAAAAACATTATATATCACAATATTTTAATATTCATTGATGTAAGCCTGAAGCGGCTACAGAACTCAGGCTATGATAGAGATACGAAAGTGAGTTATCGATAAAATGGGAAGAAAAATTCGTTATACAGGAATATATAAATAGATAAAAAATATTTATTTGCTTATAAACATATAGCATACTTTATGGGGCCATCCACGCGTATATCCTGCATATCACATTGTGAATCAGTACTTGGCTTATACTGTGGAGTCGACTGCATGATGCTCGCTCACTAAGCAATTAAACTATTGACACTCAAGATTCGTTCACAATACATATTTAAAAGATTTAAAATGTCAACCACAAATCAACAACAAGCTTGTTTATAATTACTGCAGAAACAGCTCGAGTGAAAGAAGGCAATGCTCGATCTCTTTTCAGCAGACTTAGCAAGATGGCAGCACATAAAAAGAAAGAGATACATACATACAAATATCTCGGGACACAGAAAGCTCACAAATAACTGTTGTCCGTTACGCGATGTCTGCCAATGAGTGTATCTCACTCGCACTCAGAGAGCGACCGATTGCATTGGCAGCTGAGCAAGCTCATTCCCGATCGGTTCATAACCGTTTCGCTCTGGCTGCTCTCTGACCGTTTCGTTGAGTTAAATGAAGCGAAATGCCTTTTGTGCATGTATTGGTGTGTTTGCCAGCTTGCTAAACGCATCGATTTAGTGTGTGCGTGTGTATGTGTCTTCTCTTTAGCTATTTTACTCAGCTACTGAGTCTCATTGTGCGCGCGTTAAACGGGTCGATGTTCGTGAAGCGAGCCTCACACGAATGAATCGTGTTGAGAGCGAGAAAGAGAGAGAGAGATATATCATATACATAAAAATATACATATACAAACTATGTAAAATATTGAAGTATAGATTTATAGTCACTCCACTAATATATAGAAATTCTTTATCAAACACAAAACTTAGCCTTATATGTGTGCAGGGTATTTGCAAGTATATATTCCACATATTTCAAGCTCCAACAAACCTGGCAATCAAAAGCAGTGCAGATAGCATTTTAACTAAGTGAATTAGTGAAACAGTTGAACCTCTCATTTGGGATTTACGACTGAAATGGAATCGAATTAGCAATCATCGGTGAGTTGTTCAAGCGAGCACAGCGCTTATGAGTCACAGATGAATAGAATCGCTATATATAGCATATGCAATGAATAATAATAATAGTAATTATAATGATAATAATATTAATAATAATAATACCAGCAATATTAATACTAATGCTGATAATAATCGCCATCATTCACAAGCTCAGCTTTCGCCCGTTCTCTCTAAGCTCGAGCATCCTCGATTGAGCCGAGACTGGGGCCTGGCCTAAGCTGCTTACCTCTGGCCTTATCGGCCGCCAGATGGCCAAGCTGATGAGCTCGTAAACAATTTGGCTCAGCCGCTGAGTTATGCCCTCTTAGGCCAAGTTTGGTCGGCTTACGGACCTCAAATATTGATGGGATGCCATTGGCCGGGCTTAGACCGGCTGACCCCACCAAGGAGCTGGCCAATTGATGTAGATCATCCCCGCCGGAAACATACCAACTGCCTGTCTATGTCCATGTGTATGTGTGCATGTCTGTCTGTGTGCAAGGTTGCATAAAGTTCATATCATTTAATAAATCATTTAATTTATTACCTGGCAGCTCAGCCAAAGAGAGACACACATACATACATACATGTGCAGCTACACCCATGCACATATTAACTATTAAAGCTATGTGCTCAGCTACATATACACACATATATCGATATGTATGTATGTGTGTGTGTGTGTGTGTGTGTGTGTGTGTGTGTGTGTGTGTGTGTGTGTTAGCTTATCGTCATATAACATACTTAGAGGCGCGTGTGGTGCATGCACGTCTGCACTTAGGAGCCAGCGCGAGGCCCAGACTCGTGCGCCACTTTATAAATGAAAAAAAAAAAACAAAAAAACATTGAAAAACACGAGCAAAGCTGGCTGGGTCAAGTGTAACGAACTCTGAATACCCTCACGCCAAGAAGAAAACAATTCTAGCGAAGTAATATAAATGGTTTTCGATGTGAAAAAAAAAAAAAAAAACAAATTCATAGCGAATAAAATATTTGTTTATCCTATTTGTTTAGCCTGTTGTTTATTTATTATTCTATATAGACAAAGATTAAGCTCAAGACTATAAGCTAAAAAAAATCTCTCTCCACTCCACATACGTGTTCAAGAAGAAGACTCAGTCGCCTCTACCTGTTGTTGATTGTTTACTTTAATGTATTTGCGATTCCATAAGCTAAATATCACTCTAAATATCTTTCGTCTTTTTATATTATAGCTTTTAAAAAATCGAAATTCTCTAAAAAGTCGAGAAAAGTTCGATCTCCTCCCATATGCATTTTCTTTTTTTTTTATTTTTAATTTTTTTCGCTTTAATAATACTAAATAAATATATTAAATATATTTAGACTAAGTTCATTAAAAGGCAACAGAACATCAATAAATACTAAATTAATTAATAAACAATAAATAAATATGCCATAATTAAAAGAATGTAAAGGAAAGAATGTAAAGGAAAGATGATATGATATGAATATGATATGATTTAATTTAAAAATGAATATATTTTCTATATAATATTTTCACAATTTTTGTTTAGATTAAGTGTTACAAAAGGCTGTAAGGCAGTAAAATAAATCATAATAAGAAATGATAAATAATAAGAAGTAATAAATAATTAATAAATATTAAATAAATATTTCATAATAATAAAAAAAAAATTAAATAAAAAAAATGTCCAGCGAACATGAAACATTACATTAATAAATATTAAATAAATATTTCATAATAATAAAAAAAAAAATTAAATAAAAAAATGTCCAGCGAACATGAAACATTACATTAATAAATATTAAATAAATATTTCATAATAATAAAAAAAAAAAAAATTAAATAAAAAAAATGTCCAGTGAACATTCCAAAAATCATATGAATATACTACAAATTGAAAATTTATATAATTTATAAAATTCCATCTATATACAGTAGTAGAAAAACTCTCTCTTTTTATGCGATCTTTATAGACTTACTATAATTTCGATAAGCCTACAACACATACACTAAAACAAATGGATTTTCTAATAACCAGAACTCATATTACTCCAGTTGAATGGGCAAATGGCGAATCACTTGATTGACCTTTCCAGTTCCTCAATTATACGCTCTATCAAACCAATCTGCGATCTGGACTTTTTGTAAAGCCAAATGATTTTCCATTGCTCAGTAAATTGATTTCGATGGCCACGCCCATCCCATCTATGTATATCTCAATAGACTCACATTTGATGCGAACTCTTTGATTGGGCTTGTTAAACAATTTGCTGCGGGGGCAGGGAAATCCATTTGATATTTAGATATATGCGAATTGCATTATTAATTGGAAAATGTGTAATGGCATCGGGGGTTAGCTGAGTGGCTGAGCTGGGTCTTGCGGCCGACTGGCCGTCAGTCATAGCAGTTCTTGCCTGGCACACGCAATTCAAGTCAGCCGCAGCCATTGAGCACAAATTGAAAAGCTCCTCAGTTGCCTGGCATCAAAATATAACTCATTATAAGCGCCATAGGCGCCGGCAAAGGCAAAGGCAAAGGCAAAGGCAAAGGCAAGGGCAAGCACAAAGCGCCATCAAATCGCTGGGGCTAACAACACCGCGCACCCCACTACCACACACACACACACGCACACACACACACTTAAAAGTCTACGCACGCCAACGCGTCCGCTAAGTTAGCTCCTGGGCATGTTGATGTCGACGTTAGAGGACTTTTACTGCGGCTATATGAATAATGCATATGTGTGGGTATATCTCAAGCTACATGTGTGCGTCACTATGTGTGTGTGTGTGTTTAGCGCCGCCAGCATTAAAGCAAATTAGTTCATAGCTGGGCGAAGTGAGTGAGCTACTCAAAGAACCAATTCCCCTCACACAGGCCAACAGAAAAAAATGAAAATGGAAAAAAAAAATAATAATAAGCAAACAAAATTATTTCGATTTAAATGTTTATTTGCACAAGACGGCATTTTTTCACGTCTGATTCAGCCATTTTGTCTTCCTCTGGCAGCAGTGTTTATTTAATCATTTTCGAGAGAGAGAGAGAGAGAGAAAAAACCCGGAAAGGAAAAACATTTTTCGTTGCCTGCTTTTAGGGGCGGGCGAGCAAAAGGCCAACGACTCTTGTGATTTTGACTTGGCGGCATTTGATTTAATTTTAAACTGATTAAATTTAACTTTTTTGCATAAGCACACACGGGCAATAAAAGAGAGAGTGGGAGATAGAGAGAGAGAGAGAGGGAGTGGGAGAGAGAGACATCGACACGCACACACCTAGCTGCACAGTGGTTGCGCTTGTATGGGGAGAGCGGCCAAAAGTACTTCTAGTGGAGATAAAATGATGAAATTTTGTCCAAAATTCTATAAAAATATAATAAGTAATATAGCATGCCTAAATAAGTCGTATAGCCCACCAACACCCTACACCAATACGTAACCTCAAAAAAATTTTTTTTTCTAATATAACATTAGAACAAAACAGATGATTTATTAAAAATAAATGAAGCAAATAGTAAGAAAATCTAAAATTATCAAGTTCTATGCTTATATTTACATATATTTACTCTTCTAATAATAATTTGAATGTACTGTTCAATAATTTTTTTTTTTTTTTTTTTTTTGTTTAAGGTAACTTTCTTTGACTCGATGAACAATTGCTTTGGGTATTGATCGGTGGTCACAGCACAATGAAATTGTTTCCTTTTCTTTTAGCCAAATATTTTGATATTGCATTACAGAGAATTTTGTAAGATTGTGTTTTTGCCAAAGAGTTGCGAATCTTTTACAAATGAACGAAATACGCTTTGGCAAATCATCCAGGTCGGCTCTTTTTAATTTCAATGTGTACAAATTCTATCAGTGTCTAGTTTTTCTGCATTGGTTCCATTTGTTGTGCACCAAAAATCAAAAATATATAGGCGCGTAAAAACACACCTATAAAAATTGTCTACGAAATTCAATCAACCAAATCAAATAAAAACGATTAATTAATAAAAGAATAATCAATTTTCGAATCATATATAACCACAAACGACGAAAAGAGAGACAAAAACAACAAAACATTACGCCAATCAGACGTTTCGCAGGGCACAGCTGACCTTTTATAATGGGAGACGCCGTCACTTTATTTACGTTTATAAATGCATGGGCAAATTTTGGCACCTAAACTAAACACATTTATTACCTTAAAAGTCAGACAAATACGGGGATATAAAACATTTCTGTGGAATTTTGTGGGATCATAACTAAAAGTCCACCTAAACATAAAAAAGACGCTTAAAAACACACATAAAAAGATTAAATCAAACAAATTAATTTCACAATAACAATTTGATTAGTTGACTAGTAATTTTAATTGGAAATTAGAGTAAATACCTTGTACTTCAATATCCATACTAAAAAAATTAATCTGGACCACTTAAGATAACGTCTGACCACTTTGAAATGCAACGCTAAAGTGAAAAAATGCTTACTGAGCGCATCAGCTGTGCGAAAATGAGCACGTTTTCGGCATTTCAATGCTATTTTTAAAAAGTACCAGTGAAAATCTAGGAAAACCCGGTTTGCCATTAAGAAGTTTGGACATTTACGAGTCAATTTGTGTGGGTTTTGTCAAAATTGGTTGCGATGGGTTTTTTGACTTTTGGCCTATGGGCGCAACCACTGTGAGCTGGTGGCAAGAGCTCATTCAGTCAGCCGCCGCCTGGGAGTGGCCACATGCTAATTAATGAATGACTGCCAAAGGTCTTCCACACATTGAAAAACCCTCCAACAAAAAAAAAAAAATGAAAGAACAACAAAAACAAAGTAATATAATTAAGAAATAAGAGGGGCAAAAAAAGAAGAGAAGAGAAAACAAAATAAGCTCGAGCTGCGACTTGCATGCGGGCGCATATGTGCATGTGTGTGTGTGTTTGTGTGTGTGTGACGTGTGCGTGTAACGGCAAACTTTTCCAGCTGTTTGCCACATTCAACTCCCAAGTTTGTGTGTGCACGCCGAATACCCTGTAAACATGACAGCCCCAAATAAGTTACAAACACGCCACCTGGCGGCGCAACAAATGACCAATTAATCAAAACACCTAATTGGCATTCGATGCGGACAGCCAGATAATCCACACTAAGCAGTCACACAAAATATATACCCGAATATGTGGATAGACACATATAGATGACTTAATTGGAAGACCAAATGTCAGCTCAGCTATTTCTCTTTGGAATTCCATTTATTCTCGTTTCACTTTTGATTTGGAATCTCAGCAAACTCAATCATCATTATTTCCATTGCAAACTGCATTTATTATATTATTCTCCAGGAGTCTCACTAGGAGCTCTAAATGGGAATAAGCATAGCTGTAAATCATATTAGTTTAAAACTTGCACTGCCCAAAAGTTTTGCATTAAAGTTCATAACAATTATCCATGTAATAGCTGAAAGTAGTTTAGCTTCAAATCTAGTTCTTCCTCGTTGTTTACGTCCTTCCGTCCATCTGTCTTTCTGTCCGTCCGTATGATTATCTGTCCGTCTTCTATGCGCATATTTATCCATTAATCTGTTTTCAGCTCCATCCGTCTATCCATGAATGCGTCCTTTGGTCCGTTCGTCTGTCATCTTTCTGTCTGTCCGTCCGTGCTTCTAACCACATTTCTATCCGATTTTCTGTCCATCCGCCTATCCGGCTGTCAGTTTTTCTGTGCGTCGGTCTAGCCTTCTGTCTGCCCGACCATCTTCATCCGTCCGTCCTTCTGTCCATATTGTTATCCGATTGTCTGTCCGTACGTCTGTCTTTGCGTTTCATACGTTTCTCTGTCCCTTCGTTTCGCGTACTTCTGCCCGTCTTTCTGTCCGTCTTTCTGTCCGTCTTTCTGTCCGTCTTTCTGCCCGTCTTTCTGCCCGTCTTTCTGTCCGTCATTCCAATCTGTTCGATTCGATTCCTTCTGTCTCTTCGTCTGTCCGTACTCCTGTTGTTCCTTCTATAAGTCCCTGCATCTGCTCACCTATCCGTCCCTCTGTCCGCCCATTTTTTTCGTTTTTTTTAACATACATAAATCCGAAATACCAAGCAAATATATGTACTTACTTAGGTTATCGATAGTCAATGCACTTCTAACCCTTTCATCCATAAATTCAAAAGAAAAGTTTAAATTTCAATTTCGCTATCGAAACTAACTTTTTTTTATCGCTCTAACCACTAACTGTATCTATGGCGTATCGTGTTACCAAGGCTGGCACCCGATTCTCGTTACCTTCAGTGGCACTACCGTTGCTAACAATGCAGCAATTAATACAAACTTTCAATTGGCCTTGGCATATTTCATGCAAGCTCCTCATTTATATTCCGCGTGTGGTTTGTGGAGGTCACGATTTGGTGGCATGAAACCGAATGCGTTGCAAATTCCGATTGGTCAGCGAATACGCAAAGAATTCCCACAACAGCAGCAGTTGCTCAAGAGAGCAAAGATGTCGCCGAGCCAAAAGTAATTTCATTAGCCTCACAGCTGAAACTGAGCGCCTGAACGAGAGACTGCAAAGTTGACAGCTGGAGGCAGCAGCAGTGCAGTAGTAGCCGATAATATCTGACGTAAAATTCGATAAATTTGACGTTAATTTCGGTTCGATACAATAATTGACACTTTGGTAATCAGCCATCGCTCTCTTTCCCTCACTCTCTCTCTCTCTCTCTCTTTCTCCATGTGCAGCCAAGCAAAACTGACTGACTGCGACTCGTCTATATGTTGCACTCAGAACTATAAAACTGGAAGAGCTAATGCTCTCGAGCACTTGTCCCTCGTCCTGTGAGAAGCTTCAATGGCGCCATTAGCAAATTATTTACAACATGTGCATCATGTTTTTGGCCTGGGATTGGTATTTGTACTGGGACTGGGACTGGTCGTGGAACTGGGGCCCCAACCGTGGCTGGGGCAGACGCCGTGCATCGTCGCTGGCGCTGTCAGCGGGGCAGTGACAAGAGCAGGCAACGATGCACAGTGTCAAGAGCCAAGTGGTAAATAAAGTGAAATTACCTGAACTCGATTTAAAAGCGATCTTAAATGGGAGTTGCCAAAATGATGACAAGGTTGATCGGCATGAGAAGGTAGATAGATAGAAGATGAAAATAGTGGAATTTAAATTCCATTGACGGTGCTCAGAGGTTTCTAACGAGCTCAATGCTAATCGGATAAGTCAGATCTTGCTATCTGTCATCGAAAAGGTAATTTAAGTTCAGTTGAGCTGAAACTTTTTATGTAAACCTTGAGATAAACAAGTGAGAAAGCGCTAGTCAAACACAAAAAAAAAAAAAAGGAGATATTTTCCAGGCGAGGAAAAGTACTTCAATAGACCCACTGACTCGAATAAAAATATACTAAAAGTTATTAAAGAAAGTAATTAAAAATAAATAAAATACGGAAACTCGAATTTAATTAAAAATAAATACATAATAAAAGAGAAATGTAAAACGATATTAAAAACCGCATAATATTTTTAGTGAGCAGTCTATAAAATAATATATAGAGTATATCGAATAACTGAAAGGGTGGACTTTATCACACATCACATTAAGTCACCGCATAATAAATGAAATGAAAAATAAACAAATGAGAAATAAAATAAATCAAATGAAAATATTCTGCAGTATATAGCAAATGTTAACTAGATTAAATTGTCACTAAAGCAAGCAGAATATATTGTAAAAAAAATTATCCATGTTATCCATGTTTGCTGCACCGCATACCACTGTGCGGTTGTTAGTGGGTGGGGAATGGGCGTCAGGCATGGGAATGCAGGCAGGAACAAGCGCTCGAGTATTCATTGAGAGCAGCTGTTCGATGAGGGCCGCCAGCAGTGGGCAGGAGGGTAAGGATGGGAGGGGGGAAGTGGGGGAAGGGGGGAAGGGGGGAACTGTGCTATGCTTGTATGTGTTTATACTGCTCTGGTTGCTGGCTGCTTGTTGCTTTTATACGTTTGATTTCCAGTGCTAAATGCCAAACAAACTGTCACGGGGAGACAAGCTGAGTGCCTGCTCATACCCATGCAGCCATTTAGCGGCGCACAGCAAGAGAGAGAGAGAGAGAGAGATGGAGAGAGAGGGAGAGTGCGACAATGAGGCATCCCACGATGCGACAAGTGAAATAATAATTTCAACATCGAATTGAATTTTGAGTGCCAGAACTGACTGCATGCCAATGCGTGCCGAATAAACTGATGGGCGGCATCGGTTGACAAGGACATTGGACCCTGCGACGTGGCACAGGCGAGAGGACCCGTCCCAGGCCAGCAGCAGGACCCTCTTCATATCCCTATGGCTCTGCATTGACAAGAGCATGTGCCAAATGAATGCAGCTCAAATGGCAGCGCAATGTGACATTGCGACAGGCACGAAGCCTGGCTCTGGCCTCTTCTGGGCTCTGGGCTCGATTCTGGGGCCACTGCATTGCATTGGCTGCATTTCAGTTTTATAAACGTTTTGCCGCCGTCTTGCTGCGACTGTTTTGGCGAAGCATAACGCAAATAGAAATTGACATAAAAACGAGTGAGAAAGAGAAAGGGAGGCGAATTCGCATTCCCGAAGATGGAAGTACTGCCAATGGGCGCAACGTCAACCAAAGTAATCAAATGTTGGCCACATTTCCGCACATTTTTCCTTGGCTCACTTTGGGCACAATATGTTCAAAATTTGAATGAATTCCCAAAACAATGAATAGAATTTGTACTTAAACATGGAGTTGTAAATGAGTCACTGCCTGTCTGTCCTTCATTCAGTCAGGCAGTTAAGCAACGATCAATCAATCAGGCAGAGTGTCTATCAGTCATTCATCCCATTAGTCAATTAGTCAGTCAGTCAATCATTTTATTAGCCAGTGAGTATGTCAATCAATCAATCAGACAAGCAGTCCGTCAACCCCTCAGTCAATCAGCCAATGAATCAGTCAATCTGTTATCCAATCAATCAGTCAATCTGTGAAACAACCAGTTTGTCAGTCAGTCGATCAATCAGCCAATCAGTTAGTCAATCTGTGAGTTAATCAGTCAGTCAATCAATCATCCAGTGTATCAGTCAGTCAATCAGTCGGTCAACCTGTGAGTCAATCAGTCTGGCAGTCAGTCAATCAGTTAGTCAATCTGTGGATCTGTGAGTCAGTCAATCAGTCAATCCGTCAGCCTATTAACCTATCAGTCAATCATTCAATCTGTCAGTCAATCATTTTATTAGCCAGTGAGTATGTCAATTAATCAATCAGACAAGCAGTCCGTCAACCAGTCAATTAACCACTCAGTCAATCAGTCAGTCAATCAGCTGGTGAATTAGTCAGTCAGACAGTCAGCCAATTAGTTAGTCAATCTGTGAATCAATCGGTGAGTTAATCAATCTGTCAGTCAGTCAATCAGTCAATTAGTCAATCCGTCAGTCAATTAACCTATCAGTCAATTATCCAATCAGTCAGTCAATCATTTTATTAGCCTGTGAGTATGTCAATCAATCATCCAGTGAATCAGTTAGTCAATCAGTCTATCAGTCGTCAGTCAATCAGTCAGTCAATCTGTGGATTTTTGAGTCAATCAATCAGTCAATCCGTCAGCCAATTAACGTATCAGTCAATCATTCAATCAGTCAATCAGTCAGTCAGGAAGATTTCAATCAGCTTCGATCAGTCAATCAGTCACGTAGCAAACCAGTCAATCAGTGAATCAGAGCTCGGTCAGTTAGCAAGAGAGTCAATCACAATCACAGTCAATCAAAAAGTCAGACAGCCAGTCTTCAATCAACCAGTCCATGCGTTAATTAGTCAGCTAATTAGTCAGCAGTCACTCATCAAATTAGTCAATCACACTCAAATCAGTCCGACATTCGGGCAACGAGTCATTCAATCAATCACCCCCGTAAGTGATTCACCCTCACCAGGCTAGTAAAACATATCGATCGCACTTGTTAAGCTCATTTTGAATAAACACAGAGTATTGGCTGAGTTCGAAACATTTAGCTGGATCGAAGCTCGATTGAAATACTGCCCAGTGGGGCATTCGGCACTTGAATCAAACGGGGATTGCCAATAATATGGCCACTCTGGCCAATGAACAATAAAGAATACTCCTAAGCTCTTAAAGCTCATGAACCGACTGCGAATCGAAGCCAGCAATCCAAATGCAATGGCCCGCCATGGACGGCGATGGGGAAGGGGATGGGAGCATGGCACAGGCACAGGCCGAGTGCACTCAGAAACTTTTGCCATGTGCAACTGTTGGAAAGTAGTATGTGTATAGAACATTTGTACCAATGCTCCCATAAACTAAGCTCGCACAAAGCGCCAAACCCCTCCCCCTCCCTCTCTCCTCCTTCTCGACGACAAGCAACAGCAGAGGAAGAAGTAAAAAAAAAATAACAAGTTTCCATCTGCTGCTGGCAAACAGTAATGGAGCACTCGGCCAAAAACTCACATGTCGCTGACGCACTTCACGTCCAATTTGTCGGAGTTCCAAGAAATCTTTCCTATGAAGAGAACAACTGATTTCATTCACATAACTAAATCACAAAGCTCTAGTCTCGTCGACGGTCAACAAATTCAACTCTAACTGAGTCCAAAAGTCATGGAAATCTCGGACGATTAGTGGGAAATATTGAATTGATATAACTAAGTGCTGAGCTATATCCCAGGGCAGAGCTAAACGGACAGAGCCATAAAGAGTTTCAATTCTTGATTCTAATCAGCAGCCGAGCTCTAATGAACCAACTTTCCGTACGTCTGTCTGCCACATGTCTATTCGTTAGCCTTGAAACGGTCATAGACAACTCTTTATGGTATGAAAACGGTCAAGTTTAAAAAAAAATCTTTAGCTTTTGAAAGTCTAAATTTACATACAATTATACTTTCATTCTATTCAAATATACTTAAAGAGTTCCAAAAGTTCGTATAAGAAATCTTTTAAGTATACCTCTCTCATTTCCTCCGCAATTATACTTTAATTCTAAGTCCTAAGAGCTAGAACCACGATATTTGGTATAAGAAATCTCTTGAGTATGCCTCTCTCATTTCCTCTTCAAAGGCAATCGCATTTTTAAACGCCCTGAAATGGGGTACATACTGCAATATTCTTCTTTCCACAACTAAAGCGAATGTTTCTTAATGCAAGTTTCAATGCATAAAACAGTTATCTTTCATCTCACTCTTGATCTCTTGATCAAATTCGCACAATCCGATTCAATCGACCTCATATTCGAGTGTAGTCTATTATGCATGCGATTGACTTTATGGATATAAAAATGATTTAGGACCTCCTGCGTGGTCAATGATAAATCTCTGTAACATCTCGAGCTGACAACTCGAGTGGAGGAAATCAATTGCTTCATATGCTCTTGGTGGGAGCATATGAAAAGCGGTCCAATTCGCATGGTCCCGAGAGGGGTTTACCAAACCGAAAAAAAGCCCAGACCCTCAGCTCTTGAGGGAGGGGCTCTTGAGAGGGATGCGGACAGCACTTAAATGCTACATGGCAGAAACACAGTTCGAGTTCTCGTCCTCCCCGTCTGGGTCCCCGTCGTATTTATCTGCGAAAAACTTGCGCACGTTTGAGCTGCCAAAATGGCTTTCAAAAGTTTTTAATGCTCGACACAATAATTCATATAGAGTTCAAGGCTGGCACGCACCCCACGTGATTTGTGTGCCCACAGGGGCAGAGGGGCAGGGAGGGGCAGAGAAGGGGGGCTGGCAAAATCGTTGCCTACTCACAGTATGTGTCCGTTGTCAGACGATCAATGGTATCCTGCTTCAATTTGGAGTTCTTCTTGCCCATTGTGCGGCTGTTGTGGTGCTGCTGTTGCTGTTGCCTGGTGCCTGGTGTGTGCCCCTGGGAGATGAGTGCGCCCGCTCAGCCAGTTGGGTCAGCCAGTCGGGGGTCAGCCAAGTGGGCCGCCAGTTAATATTAACAGGTAATTGGACGGGGCGTGTCTTATCCCGATTTGCCAACGGTTAGATCTGAAAGGACACAAATGACAGAGAGATTAAAGATAGAGACGCACGGACATGTCAGCGGCTCTGCTGCTGCGCTGCTGCTGCTGCTGCTGCTGCTGCTGCCACAAGGCGCATTGTCACGGCGCAACGCTATCCATCATGCGCCACCGTCGCCGCAGTCCCAGGCTGCACCTGCCATGGCCGGAGAAACACCCAAACACTCACAGCCCCCCGAGCGTCAGGCGCGCTGATGAATAGCAAAAGCTACTTTGATATTTAAGCATGTCAGAGCCAGTTCTCTGTATGTGTGTGTGTGTGTGTGTGTGTGTGTGTGCAGCCCCGGCCAAAAACAAGAAGCTGCTGACTACGTCAACAGCCAGGGACATCTCACAATACCAGCGAATGCCAAAAGGAGCTGGCGTCACTCACTCACACACTCATTCACTCACTCACTCATTCATTCACTCACTCACTCAATCAGTCAGTCACTTTGTCAACTTGGTCTACTCTGCCGCTCAGCTATTCATAATTTTCTAACCAGGCAGCTTACAATATTATGCAATTTCTATGAAATCCCACGGAATATTACGGTAAATTTATATAGTAATTCTTGTCATTTAGTATGTATGTAGCTCTCTGTTAATTAATTTACTTATAGATTTCATTAGCGAGAGTCTGAGCAAAGAGCATCCATCTAGTTGACGGTTGGCGAAAAGTTTCTACTACGCTGCGGCTCCTGTGTTTGCTTCCTTTACCTTTGCGGTTTGAGCAGAACAAGGACAAGGACAATGCCGAGAGTGCTGCTGCTGCTGCTGGTATGGATGACGACGACAAGTTTTGCAATCAAGTTATGTAATTAAAATGTAAATAATTTCCCAAGCAAATTTCGTGCGCAAACTTTTTTAATTCCTTTTTATACAATTTGGATGAGCCTTCAATTGACTTTAAATTGGCTAGTGAAACGCTCTAGCTCTTCTCTGTCTGTCTCTCTTTCTCTCTACCACTACTTTCTCTCACTCTGTCTCGCTATCGCTCTTCGAGTTTCTGTCTCTGTATTCCTCTCACTACCTTTTTATCACCCATCTCTGTCCCTCTCTCTCTCACTTTCTCTCTCTGATTCTCTTATTCTATACGTTGCTATCACTGTTTCTCTCTGTTTCTGTACTTCTCCTTTCATCACTCCGCCATTCCACATCTTCCTCAGTGGCGCTCATTCGGTTTCACTATTTCCCTTTGCTTTGCATCTTTATCCTTCGTTCTCACTATATCTCTGTTTGACATCATTCCTATCAATATAGATGTCTCTACCTCTCTATCACTATCTATGCTCTCTTCATTTATGTGCCTCTCTCTCATTCTCTGTCATTGTCTATGTATTTATATCACTTATTTTCTCCTCTGTGGCCCTATCTCTCTCTCTCTCTCTCTCTCTATCTCTGTATGCGTGATTGTTCCTCTCTTTCTTTCTGTATAAGTCTGTCTGTCCCTGAAGTCTCTCAGCCCCTGTTTCTCGCTTTCTCTCTCTCGCTCTCTCTCTCTTTCTCCCTCTTTCTTTCTTACTCTCTCTCTCTCTCTGTCTTTCTCTCTCCCTTTCTCTCTATTTTTCTCTGTCTCTCTCTCTGTCTCATTCTCTCACACCCCCTCTCTCTATTTCTTTCAGTTTCTCTCTCTCTCTCTCTCTCATACTCTCTCTCTCTCTCATACTCCCTCTCTCTCTCTCTCTCTCTCTCTCTCTCTCTCTCTCTCTCTCTCTCTCTCTCTCTCTCTCTCTCATACTCCCCCTCTCTCTCTCTCTATTTCTGTCAGTCTCTCTGTCCATCTCCCATCTCTCTTTATCATCTCAACTATGTTCTTATATACAGCTTCTAAGACATTCTCTTTTATGCAAATGAAATCTAAATAATTTCCATATTACATATCGAAGAGAGCAACAGCAATTAGCAATTCGACAATGTAATTCACATCAGATTTACTTCTAACCCATTTAATGTATAAATTATTCAGCTCTTAATGTAGTAATTAAAATGTATACAAAATAATTTAAAGCCCTGCGCCTGCGATTCAACGATCATTAGAAATGTACGCTTAATGACCGTACAACCCAGGGCTACACACGCACACACGCACATACGTATGTACATGTATGTATACATGTTTACATGTGGGCACAAGTATATAAATATGTGTAGATGTGTGGAGAGTAGATGGAGATATGTATTTAGTCAGCCTAGAAATAGGCGCTTGCTCGGGTAGGTAAACAAAAAGGACAAATGAAGCAGAACCGAGACGAGCTGAGATGGACACGGACGGACGGACAGCGTTGTCTGCGCTGCAATTGCACTGGCTAACGAGCTGGCCAAGCATCGCTCGAGTCACATTGCTGGCGGAAGTTGTTTGTGCCAAAGGCTCAGACTCTGGCTCTGGCTCTGGCTCTGGGTCTGGCTCGGTTGGGTCTGTGTCGGTGTAAGGAAATTGAAAAGGAAAGAAAATTGAACATGCTTTAAGAGCTTTGGGGCAGCAGCTAGCCAAACTGCAGGTACAGGACTCTCAATTGGCCAACGGGTGGCTCAGCTCCACTCTGGACGACTCTCCCCTATCATTGAGAGGGTCGACATTACGCGATTTCCTGTTGGCTTTAAATGTATTTGAGCTTTTGGCGCTACGTGCGTCGAAAATTACACAGAATTGCCGCTGGCGTCGACATTTAATTGAATAATTGCCAAACGACTTGTAAACAAGTTAGAGAAGACTGGCCCAGAACTTTGCCCGACGAGCTCGTATGCCAATTTGTTTTGGCCAGAGCCAGCCAAGGCACAAACATTGGCTACCAGCCCAGGCAGCGCTGACGTAGTTGCTCAACAAATTGCCCACACTCACACACACACACACACACACTCACAACCTGTCTGAGGAACAGGCAGCGCTGCTTAACAAATAACTCGAATGCCAAGAGCCAGAGAGACAAAATCCTTGCAATCGGTTAACTATGCGGAATTCACACAATTCACAGTCTAGCGAAATGTTGCTGGCTTTGTATAATTAAATCAAATGGTGCGTATGGGAAGATGTACTACAACCGAGTTAAGTATATTTGGCTAATTAATGTGCTCGACTCAGGCTACTGCTGCCGAGCCCGTAAAGGACTTCATTAGGCCATTGAAAGACAGCAGGGAAATGGAGAGGCAAATCTATAAGCCATTGACTAGTAAATATATACATTTTATTGAGTGAAATAGAGTGTGTGTGAGAGAGAGGGAGAGAGAGAGAAAACTGCTGAGAAACCAACTTTTGGGTAATTAAATCATCCTTAAATGCACAGCTAACTGTAAAGAAGAAGCTCTATTGCCAATATTATGGAATGAATGAGTCAATAAAAGAGAATTACTCAAATCTAGAAGAAGAAGAAGATAGTACTTTATATCTATAATGCCATGGAATGTACAGAAGCAGAGTTATCACATCTCCATAAAGTCTTTGGCCTAGAGTTGTCCTGCCGAGTATATTTTCCCAGATTCTATGCAACTGCATCTTAGCATAGAACTTCCTGATTTAAAACATTCTCAGTTGGGATATGGTAATATCTTATGATTCGAGGGTATCAATGGGTATATTAGTGTATTAAATTTGAAGAGGGTTGTTTCCATTCTGATAAAGAGGTATATATGTATATATGAACGGACGGATATATGAATAGACTGACATACAGACCGAAAAACTGATAGACCGACAGCCGGATAGATGGATAAACGGACAGATAGATGGATGGACGGACGGATAGATGGATGGATAAACGGACGGATAGCTGGATAAACGGACGGATAGGTGGATAAACGGGCGGATAAATGGATAAACGGACGGATAGGTGGATAAACGGAAGGATAACTGGACGGACGGACGGATATATGGATGGACGAGATGGACAAGCGGACGGACGAGCAGACGAAAGGACGGATGACGAAATGAGCAGAAGGACGGACGGATAAATGAGTTGACAAATAAATAGATAGACGGATAAATTGGATAGAGAGGCAGTTGGATAGCTGAATGGACCGACGTATGGATGTATATACGTAGAAGTGGATAAATAGATAGACAAACGCACATGGATAAGCATGCCGATGACAGAAAAACGTGCAGAAGTACGGAGAACTAGGGACGAAGGAAGAACGAAACCAAAGTAATCCCTCTCTCTCTCGCTCTCTCTCTCGCTCCCTAGAAATTGTTGCTCAAACATGACCTAAGAACTTCAGCCATTGCAACGAGCAAATGGTGTTTAAATAGCTGTGCAAAGGAAATGTGAGATGCATTTAGATGGAATGCCAAACAGACGGACCCAGCAGAGTCGCCTGTTAATGCTCACTATCCACACATAATATATACATATATACATATACCAAACGACTTCTTCCGGCTATTCCATACTCTAATATAATACTTTTATATTTCGAGCTTCCTTTTATAATGAATTTTGAATTCATTTTCCTAAACTGCCATTTTCATTAGCCTAAAGCTTCGAGCTTAACTGTTTACCCCACATGCCGCCATTAGTGCGAATCTCTGAGCCGTATCCCAGCCCGTTCCACGGCTTCTTTCAATGGAATTCCGCAGCCGAAAACTATTCGCATGGCACATGCTGGCCCGCTCCATGGCTCCAGCTAATTGCCATATTCAGGCAGCCCAGTGCCACGCCCCTGTCCCGCGCCTAATTTAGGTGTGTATTGTGTGTGCCCGGTTTTTGTAGTTTTCGGGTCTGCCCAAAGGTCGTGGGTGCCGTTGGGACTTGGCCAAATGCTATGCAGAAAAGCCAAAGGCCGCATACGGCTGGCTTTTTGTGCAATTTTTCCTCTTAAGCTGTGATTGCAGTCTTCAGGTTCAATTTTCCTTTTTTTTTCTATTCTTTTCTACTTCTATTTTCTTTTTTCCTTTTTTTTTTTGCAATTTCTTGTTCAGCGTTCGCTGAGAAATGTCTTGCAATGCAAATTGCAAATTCCTATCCTGACTATGTCTGTCTGTCATTCAAAGTGAGTGTGTATGTGTGTGTGTGTGCTTTAGTTGAGATTGATTGTAGTTGTTGCTGTTGCTGCAGATGCCGCATATCGTATATATGTAAGTCTGTGACTGTCGTTGCCCAACTGAAATGATTAGTGCCCAAAATAGAGTCCAGCTAATAGTCTTGCGGATGCGACAGCAAAAACTTTTCACTGTTGTTCAAAGTTCAAATATTCCAAGTGAATTCCCAGCCACACACACATGAGCCACCCATGCCACCAAAAATGTTTCCACACATGTGTTTGGCTATTAACTTGCGCTTTAAATTATGCAAAATCCCAAACAACAGCAACTGGGATGAAAAACAACGCCAGCAAACTGTTAGATACAAGTTTTTGCCATAATATATACACACACACACACGCAGAGAGAGTGAGAGAGAGAGATAGATATGTGTGTGTACAAGTTTTTATAGTGGGCGGCTGCTATGGGGCGTGGCGGCGCGAATGAGAGCAGGCAGCGCGATGCTGTCGACAAACGTGAGCGCCAGCATTTACATAACCTCCTTCATTCTGATTTGATTATATTCATTCAATTTCGTAAGCCAGCGACCATCGACCATCGTACAACAACAACAACAGCAACAACAACAATGGCAACAGACAGCAACAAAGCGCAACAGCAGCAAAGAGCAAAAGGAGCAAAAGGACCAAAGCCAGCAGCATCGCACCTTTTGCTTTGAGAAACACGCAAGGAATAAAAAAAAAAAGAAAGAAAAGCCTGAATATTTTAACAGACAACTGTATAGATGTGCGCCTGTGTGTGTGTGTGTGTGTGTGTGGGTGTGACTGTTACCCTTTATGGCTTGCCTGGGCAGTCCATTAGGCTGTCTCCTTACACAACTTAAGCAGCATTTGGCCAACTCTCAACTCTATCTCTATCTCTCTCTATCTGGCAGCCTGGCCGCCTGGCACCTACTCCACGCCCACCGCACTGCCCATATTTGGGCCATGTTATTTTGTGTCGTCGTACCTCGCTCTTTATTTGACTAAGTAAGTCGTTAAGTTGTCAGACTCGTTTTTCAGTGCGGTCTGTCCCCTCGCCCGTCCGTCCGACCGTCTGCCAGTGTCTCTCTTCTGTTATGTTTGTCTCTGACTCTGTGTGTGTGTGTGCGTGTGAGTGTATTTTATTAAGTTTTGTGTGTGTGGCTTTATCAATATAGCAGCCGCTTTGCTTTTGACTGGCATCGCCTGATGTCTGTAAATTTATTTATTTTATTTTTTTGCATTTCTTGTTCTTCTTCTCTCTTTTTTTTAGCACAAAAACACTTTTTACACAACAAAAAAAAAATGCAAATGACTTAAATGAATTAAATAGTTTAGAGTCTGCAATTGCTTGAATAATATACCTTATCGAGCCGGACGGCAACAGCGCGCACACACACACAGACACACACACGCACACACCCGAGCACACACTCTGTTGTGATGGAAGTGGCCAACGGGCAGAACAACAGCAACAAAAAGAGATTGTTTTTCTTTTCTATTTCTATGTTTTTTTTTTTTTACGTTTTCTCTTCTTCTTCTTCTTGTTCTTTAGATTTAAAAAACACGCTGCATGCTGGGCGCTCGCTCGCTCGCTATGGGACTCCGGCGCATCGGCAGCCCTCGTGTTCCGTACGTGGCACGGTCTCAAAATCAACTGAAAAGCTTCGGTGCGCAATCAACAGTAGGTCGAATGTCCTTGTTGATACCACGGACGACGACGACGAGGACGACAAACGACGAGCAACTTCAACACTAACACAGGCACATATGCAAGCACACACACGCACGCACGCACACACACACATACAGTGGCACACTCTGAAGTTGAAGAGACGCGCATCGTTCGTTCGAGGCGGACATGCTCCTGGAGCGAGCTTTTCAAGCGATTGCCGACAAATAAAAGCCTAGCCTCGCTCGCGGCCAGCTGCCAGCGGTCGTCGGTGTGCCGTGGCTAAAGCAACATCGGCTGATATCGCCGGAATAGTTTAAATAAATAAATGCAGCATTTATTTGACTGCCACGACTCGGCAGCCCCGGCCCATACATAAGTATGCTGTGGCAATTTAACCATCCGCCTAGTCACACTGCATACAAATGAGCCCCAGCTGGGCCACAACACACCCGCACACACACACACACACACACACCCAAATAAAGAGAGAAAAAGAGAGAGCAGAAAAAGCAATTTGTTGCCGAAATGTTACCAAAATATCTTCTAGTGAAACTATTTACCGTTTGACTACGGCATCGTATTAATAGTAGCTCTGATATTACCTAAATTATTACTATTGGGAATCCTATTTGATTGAACTAAACTAAATATTTATTCGATATCAACATTTATCATTGTAAACAAATCTTGGGATATTATTTAATGCTAGTTCACAGAGTGAATGCGTTTATTTTTTACAGTACTCGAGTGGAACTAGGAGAAATTAAAAACTATTGTTTACTATTTACTATATATTTTTTAATATTTATATATTTTTTATGTTATTTTCTGTATACTTTTTAGTATAATTATCTATAATATTTTTTGTATATATGTACATATTTTTATTAATTTTGCATTATCACAACTTAATTATTTTTAATATTTTTATGTTTATATTAAAATAGAATTTCTTTTTATATTTTTTAGTATTTTTGTTTTTTGTTGTATATTATTATTTTTTAATTTACTTTTTAATATTTTTATATTTATTTTAATATTTATTTTATATTTTCTTTATATATTTTAGTATTTATTATTTTTTTAGTATTTTTTTATATTTATTTTAGTATTTTTGTTGTATATTATTTTGTATATTATTAATTTTAATTTATTTTTTAATATTTTTTCATTTATATTAAAATAGAATTTCTTTGTATATTTAACTTAGTATTTTTTTTTGTATATTATTATTTTTTAATTCATTTATTTAGTATTTTTATATTTATATTAAAATAGAATTTCTTTTTATATTTGTTTTAGTATTTTTCTTATTTTTTGTATATTATTAATCTTTTCGTTTATTTATTGGAAATATATATTTTTTATATATAAATTATTAAAAAATGTTATTAGTTTTATATTAATATTATAAATTTATTAAAAATGTATTATTTGGTTTTATTTTTCCTTTTTTTTTTATTAATATTATATTTAATTTGTAATATAATTTTTTATGCTTTGAATATTTTCATATCTATACTATTTTATTTTATACAATATTTATTATTATTTTATTTTTAAATTTATTATTATTATTATTTTTTTAATTCTTTAATTTGATATTAGTTTTTATGTTTTCTATATATTTGAGTAATAACATTAATATATTTGAATATTTAAACTGTTTTGTATGTATATATTATTATATTGTTTTTATAATTGCTATATTTACTAAAAATAAATGCTAACAATTTTATTATTATTTTTGTTCTTCCAACTGCAAACTGTTAAAAAAGAAGAAGAAGAGAACATAAAGTTTTTTCAGATGCATCAACGTTTACATTTCTTAACTATAAATAAATCACTGTCAATATAGAATTCATTAGAGTTGAGATTGCTGCACTATTCAATAAATCTGTATTTAATCAAGTTACATCAAATATGAAGGTAGACAAATTTTATAGAAATTAATTATTAATAGAAATAATTTTTAGTCTAACTAAACTAAAATCAAATAAGTATATGCATTATATTCATTAGTATAATATAAAAGCAGCCTTGGGGCAAAGAGAATTCAAATTTAATCCCAGCTGAAAAATGTTCATGCTTCAAAAGTTATTATCAATATTATTATTCTATTTCTAAATCCGCTTGAGCCACATAAATAATGAAATGAAAATAAGCCCGCAGGCAACCAGCCGACCTGCCAGTCCACATTATCATATAATTTTCAGCTCAACTTATTTCACTCGCATTTGATTAAGAGCTATGTATATGAAGAGAAAGTGTGCTCGGCTGCTGTTGGGCAATCCCTTTTAATTATGCCATAAAATTTGTTATTTTCATTAGCAAAATTTTATTAATTTCGCTCGTCTTGCGATGCCCGAAAAAAAAAAACAACATTAAATTGGAAAAAAAAAAAAAAAATCCGAAACGAAACAAACAGCAGCCAATGCGGCGTATGCGTTATATTATAGCATTAATAAATCCACGGAAATCCATGTGTGCAAGTCCGTGTGTCTGTTCGTGTGTGTGTGTGGGAGCGGGCTTTCTTTTGTCTCAGCTGTAAGCGAGGCAGAGGCTTAAAAATACTGCACACAGACTTAGAGCCCAAGCAATTGACATTACGAGCGCTAACTCCCACGCGCTCAACCCGACCAATCCTCCGCCCGCTCACGCTCTCAAGCAGCCCTTATAACAGCTTTGCACACACTCTCTCTCTCTCTCTCATTCACTCTCTCTTTGCGAACATATTCAACACAAGCTTTTGTTGAACTGAAAGCTTTAAGCTTTTGTCCGTTAGCGGCATCAAATCGTTATCAACTTTTGGCGCCTGCCCGCAGTCAAAAGGCGAGCAAAAGTTAAACCCAAATCTCGTCGCGCTAATCGCATTTTCCAATCGGCCATATCCACTCTCGGTCATCTTGACCTTCTTCTAGTCCGACAAGTGCCGTTAACAATCACGTAAAAACGGCGCTGAACGATTTTCAATTGAAGTCGGCTTAAGGCAGCCGGACAAATAGTTCAGCTTGGCGCTCTGAGAGCTTTTGCTATAGAGATTTGTTTGCGCTGGCTAAAAGAGCAGCTTCGAGGGAAATTTAATTAGATATATTTGTATGTTGAGTATATAAATTAATCAAATATTTATTTATACGCTAAATGTATACATAAAATTGTTTTGGGTGGAACAGAAAGAAAAAAAAAATTAACCAAAAATCTTTAACCTTCTTAAAGCTCAACCATTTCCATCAACTGTGAACATTAGGTATTAATACTTTCTTATTGAAGCTGTATAAAAATCTTTTATTAATATTAAAGAAATATATATATATTTTATTTTATTTTATTTATTGTATTGATTTTGAATAAATATATTTTATTAATTTAAAAAAATATATATTTTATTTTATTGAAGTTCAAGTTGAATAAAAATATTTTATTAATCTTTAAAAAGTATTTTACTTTATTGAACTTGAAGTTGAATAAATATATTTTATTGATTTTTAGAAATTATTTTATTTTGTTGAAGCTGAAGCTAGTTTTTAAGAAATATTTCATTTAATTTGAATTTTTTTATTGAATTTGAATAAAAATATTTCATTAATTTTTAAAAAATATTTTGTTGTTTTATTTTTAAAAAATATTTTATTGGGTTTTTTTTTATTATTTTTTTTAACAAATATTTTTCTTTGATAAAAATTCATCGCTTTTTTCTGCTCACTCTTAGGCAATTTAATTTACGCAGAAATTTAATAAATACATATATGTTCTATAAGGTTAAGGAAAGATAAATGTAAGTGCATAGCTTAGAAAAAGCAAGACCATAAGTAAAAGGAGCAGCTACCTGAGGTATATCTCAAGGGAATCTTTGATAGATATAAGTCAAGACTTCTTTAAGATGCTGACGTCAAAGTCTTCCCCCTGCAGTAACTGGATCGTAGCAGACCTCCTCTCAGTTGAGAGTCTATATAAAGGACGCAGGCTCTTTAGCATTACGAATTCTTGGGAAAGCCCAAAATAAAACTGAAATAAACACCCGCTATACCTAGGGGGTGACTATGAAAAGGTATTGTAATATGAGCCACGCTAACAGCTTAATTAAATCCGCAATCAATCGGTTCTTGACAAATAGAAATTGTAATTTTAGCCCACTTGAAAGATTCATTAATTCCGAAAAAGAAAAGCTGCAAATCCTTTTCTTGTTCCCGTTTTATTTTTATCCATACTGTAAACAAACACTTTCGCCAACACGTTTCGTGTTTGGTATAAAAAAGGCTTTTGCTAAAAATAAAAGCGCCCTCCACACACACAACAACAACAACACAACACACACACACACACTTACACACACACAAATACACATTTAATTACACTCATTATTGCATGGCCTAGGTGTATGGAACTAGAGACTTGGTGGCTGTCTGCATTGGTCTCTGGTCTCCGGTGCTTGGTCCCTGGTTCCTGGTCTCTGCTCTCTGTGCTCTCTACTCTCTGCTCTCGGGTCTCTGGTCTCTGCTTTCCATGGAAGTCTCTGGCTCAGGCCCTGCTGATGGCCGGCTGGGCCGTGTTTGCCTCGGCGCCATATCGTTTAGCTGCCTCAAAGCCATTGTTAATTAGTGCACCGACCTTGTCGTAATTAGTGCGCACATTGCACACTGCACAGCCCCAGCACCAGCACCAGCACCAGCCCCAGCACCAGCACCGCCCGGCCCTGCTCCGCTTCCTGGCCACAGCGGCCAAGCTGGCTAAATTTCCGTTGAGCTTATAGCAAATGCCGCCGGCGGCGACTACATTCGGCCAGCAACATTTTTAGGCACTGTCCATGTGTGTCTGTGTGTGTGTGTGTGTGTGTGTGTGTAACTGGGTGTTGGTAATGTATCTCAGCTGAGCCGTGCTGAGCTCATAAGCTAGCAAATTCGCATAATAAGTTTTGCATTAGGCGTAGACAAGCCGCTTAGTCTAATGCAATGCAATTATTCGTCTGGCCAATGGAAGCGCGTCCGAAATGCGATGCAGCCAATTGCAACGGCCCCGCCAGCCGGGCCAAAAGCCAGCCAGTCGATGCTAAAAACATTACTGGATAGAGAATGCCTGATGAAGTTCTTCCTGAGTCGTGAGTCATTGGCCTGGGCTTGCTGTAGCTGATCTTGAAACTGCATCGATTTATTGAGCAGATCTAAGGAATATCTCGGAGAGTTTATAACCTCCCCGACTTGATTAGACTCTGGCTGTGCAAAATTCTATAACTGTGCTCATGCGCTTTATATGCGTGTGCAATAAAACAATCATTGTTGCCTCTATCAGCCACCTTGAACACATCTAACGTATGCACAAACTAATTTAATTAATATTTAATTAATAATATAATGCATATTATGAATGGATAACTACAAGGAGTGTGTAGTAGTGTAGTAATACATTCGCTACCTTTAAAGTCTCATCTATTTTGATCAACCACAATCTAGATCATTACAAATTATTTCATTTTCTTTTCTTATTGTCATTATGTAAAGCCTATTAGGATGTCCAATGCTTTGCCTTAAAACCTGTGGATTTTTCTGCTGAAAAGTTCAACTAATTTTTATAAGGCCACTCTAATAATATATATTACTATTATATTATATATTTTTTTTTCTCTCCCAAGAAAGCGAAAATTTGTAATGTCTTACAAAATATCATTTCACCATTAACTTTGTTATTAGCTCTTTAAAAAATCAACTTTAAGCTGAACATAGACATAGAATTAAAGTATAATTCAATTGAAAATTGGTCGACGTAAGCTTTATTAATGACATAATAAATGGGTAAGCAAACAGCTAATGAATTCAGACTGATAATATGCATGGTAAAACTATGGAATTGTGGGAGAACAAATAATTATTAATGCTGTTCTGCTTTGACTTTATTTAGTGAGTAAAACATAAGACCTAAGAGTAGACAATTATAATCCAACATGAAACATTATTATTATTAAGTTTGAGAAGCTTTAAAATCAGTTAATATGTCTGATGTCGACATATAGAATAATTTCAATTCTATAATATAATCATGTCTATTTCTATGAGATCATATAATATTAAAAAATGTCATATAAATGTGTTGGCTCTGGGAATAATAAAAAATACCGTGAATATTCGAATCATTATCCTGAAGCTGAACAATATTAATAATCTATAATATATAGTAAATAGACAACAATGAAGTATATAAATTAAGACATCCAATTAATTGTACTTAATTATTGCAGCTAGTCTATTATCCTGTTGTTTAAGTTAAGATAGTTTGCCAATAAGAGATAATTTACAAAAAATAAAAATAAAATTCTGTACACATTTTAATCACAGAAATTCCAGCTTAATATCCAGGGTAATTACTCACTCAACTGAAATCCATAAGCAATTTCTGGTATGCCCCATTACACTGCTCCTCCCTTCACATAGTCGAAAAAAAAAAAAATCTCAATTTTATTCAGTCTGGCAAGCGCTTATAACTTGCATTTTACACTTTGGTCTTAGCTGGCTCTTCAAGCATCAATAGACCTGCTCATAAAACACAATTCGCACTTCAGATTCCATTTGAGCTGAGCTCCTCAAGCCGTTGGCAAACAAATGAAAATTTAAATAGAAACAAGTAAGAAAGCTCTAGTCGAGACTGCTCGACTACGAGATACCCTGAACCCTACAAGCAACTGATATTTCAATAATAATTAGCACCCACACACGCACTCATGCAAACAAACACACGCATACACACACACTCACATATACAGGCGATTGCGCTTGGGTTGCGCTGCAGTGTTGGCAATATTAGGAGAACTTATTTGTTGAATAATTTAATTTGTAGACGTACGAACGTAATGAAACTTTCAGAACGTATTCATATTGTTTAAATGTATGTGTATACCGAAGCACAAGTTTCTAGTATTTGATATACGACTTTTACAAAGATGAGGGTGAGGGGGTGGATTTGGGGGTGGGGGGTAAATTTTAACAAAAACCGAAATTGTATGACATGCGTCTTAATATACATTTTAAATTTGGAGACTCTAGCTTGAAAGATGTAGGAGATACAATTTTTTTAGTGATCTTCGATAAGGTTTTTTATCGATAAAAAAGTATCGGAATGAGTTATCGTTTTTTAGTGATAAACTCGATATCCGCGTGATATATACGGACATTTTAAAAAAAAGTTGAAGTCTCTAGCTCTTGTATCTTCTGAAATCGACGCGTTCAAACATACGGACAGACGGACGGACGGACGGACGGACGGACGGACGGACGGACGGACAGACAGACGGACAGGGCTAAATCGACTCAGCTCGTCGCCCTGATCAAGAATATATATACTTTGTGGGGTCTGCCACGCCTCCTTCTGCCTGTTACATACATTTTAACAAAACCATTATACCCTGATTTCCCATTTTCAATGGGTTCAGGGTATAAAAACTTAAGTCGCAGCTGGCAAAAACAGTGGGCGATCGGAATATGCGTTGAGCCCAACCGCAGGGCGGCAAAGGAATGGAAAACGCAATTGCGGCACATGAGCGAGCCAGAAACTACTACCACATGCCCGCTCACATGGAGAAGGCGGGCATATTACTGGCTGGTAAAAGAAATGGAATATTAGCAAGGATATGAGTAAGCCTCTGCATATTTGTACTCTGTGAACGAGCATTGTGCAGTCGTGCATGCCCCACACTCTGTGAATATGTTCATCACGGATTTGATGATCATTCGTGTCGTTTGTGTGGCTACATTTCAGCATGAAAATCGATTTGGCTTAAATGGATTTATATGCGCTTTCCTTTCATACCATTCATTTGTCATCTCTCTCTCTCTTTCTCCCTCTCTCCCTATTCTTTCCCCCACGCATAAATTTGCTGCAAAACTAATGCTGGCCAGCACTTAAGCGCTGACCAGCTGTCCCTTTGTCTGCTACTGCAAATATTGTAAAATTATGATTAAGGGCTACAACTGACTGCATGATGCTCGTTCAGGATTTTAGAGCAAACGAATTGAATTAAATGTAGTTGAATGGAAAGTTGTGGGATAAGGAACTCGAGGGTTAACCAAATATATATTTATATCCTAGATGTTCAGCTCAACTCAGCATCTAGTTAGCTATTGATGTCATAAGAATTAAGCAAAGACTGTGACGTCATCATGCTCAAGACTTTGTGTCGACCTTCAAATCTATCAAATATTGCCATGAAGCTGTAATACTTTCCGTTCTCACTCATAATAATTCTTTTGTTTTTAATGTGAGAGTGGGAGAGAGAAATGAGAGAGAGTGAGAGTGAGATAGATAGAGATAGGTAGAGATAGATAGAGACAGATAGAAAAAAATATATAGATAGATATATAGATAGACAGATATATAGATAGATAGATAGATAGATAGATAGATAGATAGATAGATAGATAGATAGATAGATAGATAGATAGATAGATAGGAATAGGAAAATAGATATAGACAGTTAGATAGATAGATAGAGAAAGAAAGAGAGAATGAGAGGGAGAATGCAAGCAACTCAGAAGGCATAGCGGTAAATGGTAGTAGAAGTTGGACACTCAATGATAAACTCTATATACAATAAGAATCAAATAAATATACAGGACTGTCCATATTCCATGGACCCATCTGGCAACCCCACTAGGCTGCCCATATTCGATGGATCCATGTATTGTTCCCTATAAATCATAGAAAAACACAATTTTCGGGATGTTGACGTTAATAATAACTTTTTGAATATATGGGCCATGGGTCTATACGCCGTAATGTGTCTATCTCAGTCAAAATATAAAGAGCTGCCGGATATGGGTCTGCTGAATAGAGATAACCCTGTTACTATGTTATTCACTTAAATGACGATTTTCAGTTACTAAGTCTCTACAACTATTTAACATTTTTTATGGAGCAGCTAAATCGGAATGCACTTGATTCACTCTTCTTCACTCATCAGATGGGCTTAGTCGAAATACTCGCTTACGCTCAGCGTATGCAGAGCGGCATTAAAACAATTAAAGATTATACGGAGTATTTTAGACCATTGGAGGCCACGCTCCGACCACGTTTTGTCCAAAAAAAGAAAATTTAATGCTACGTGCCGGCATTAGTTAAGCGACTAATTATTTAATTTGTTGCGTGCTGCTGCGGAATGTTGGCAAACGGCAAATGGCAGCGATGGCGATGCAAATGAATGGGCGATGGGCGTGGCCGCATTAGGCGCAGCCAATATAATTATTAAGATCTAACGGCGAAATGAAAATAAATGAATGCACGCACTGCAAAGTGGTTTCACCCACACACACACACACAGAGAGACACAGACACAGTCGAACAATCAAATGAAAATGGCGTGCAGTTGGTTTAAACCAGGTGTTTGGGGCTGTGGTTGGAGCTGGTGCTGGAGCTGCCAGGGAGCGGCCGGTGGGCGTGGACGAGCGTAAAGTGGCCAGCGCACACACACACACACACACACACACACACACCCACACCATGCACGCACTCTAATGTCAAGCTCAAGAGGCGCACTCAACGCGACGTATACGTAATATTTAGCATAGACACAAAACACAGAGAGAACGAGAGAGAGAGAGAGAGAGAGAGAGAGAGAGGGATTGCACTCAGTTCATATTACACTCACAATTGTTTTCACTTGTCACGCCATCACAATTACAGTGAGCCCACAATATGACAACTCGCACACTCATTGACTTCTGCCCGGCGGCTGCAGAGCGCCTCGTCCTTTGTCTGTCCTTTGCGCTGCCTGATTGATAGGATGCTGGGACAATGAATGCGGCTTTTATATGAATGAATTTGCACTCACAATGCGAGAGGGGCTGAAGGGCAATTGTTGTAAGCATTTTCGTGTTTTGATTACAAATGCACAGAAAACTGAAATCCATGGAAATCTGAAACTTAGACTGACTGACTCACTGCTTTAAGTCAAGCCAGAACTTGGCTCTAGTGTTTACCATTCATACTATCTCAAGTAATGGGTGGCCCATTATGAGAGCATATACATTTGATCTGTAGACTAGATTTAGCGATAGTTTCGTGGGTATTTTATAGAGTTGGAAAGTAAGTTGATTCCTCAACGCAATCCCCCGAAAAGTTGTAGCCTTGATCTATCTAGCTATCTGTTAAAACTACCAAACAATATCTACAGAAACTAATTTTGTATACTTATTAACGAATGTGAAATGTTTGTATTTTCTTCTATCCAACTGTGCGGCCATCTGTACGTCCATTTTGCCGTAGAAATGCAGACTTTTTAGCTTTCGACAGTGGAACATATGCTCATGTGTACCCTCAAATTACAATGTACCGAGACTTTCCCGCTCCGCCCAATTGGTTTTGCTATTGACATCCTCTATTGATTTGCGCAACAATAATAAATACAGTAAAATCCAACCATAACAATACCGTATATATATACCTACTAAGGTGTTAGTAAATCGGAAATTAGGTCTGGCCTTGAGTGAGATGTATATACAAAAGCAAATTTAAAATTAAAAAAAATAACTAAAGAAAATCATAAAATAAATAAATAAATAAAAATAAAAAGCTAAAAAATAATATGGGAAATAAATTTACGAAAATAATAAATTAATTATATAAATTTAAACAAATATAAATAATATTTTTTTAAAATATTAAATAATAAAAATATAAAAAAATTAAAAATAAAAATGAAAATAGGAAAATATATAGTTTTTGAAATATATATATATGTAAATATATTTTCTTCTTTATATTTTTATTATTTAACATTTTTTTAATATTATTTACATTAAGAAAATATATAGTTTTTGAGATACATATATATATTTTTTCTTTTTTAATTTTAATTTTTACTTTTCTTTATATATTTATTTTTATTTTTTTAAACTATTTCTTATTTTGTTTTATTATTTACATATTTTTTTATTTTTATTAGACTTTTATTATTTTTATTTTATATTTATTTGTTTAAATATATATATTTTATTTTTTATTTAATTATTTCTTATTTTCATTTTATTTTATTTATTTTATTTGTTTTTATATTTATTTAACTATTTTTATTTTATTTTATTTATTTGAATATTTATTAATATATATTTTTTAATTTAACTATTTCATATTTTTATATATTTTATTTTTTTTTTTTTAATTTTTTTTTTAACACATTTTCTGCTAACTTTCATGTGCACTTAATAGAGTTTTACATTTAAGAGCAAATTATCACATTTAATACATACACACAGCTAATTTAAGAAACATGAAACACGTATATAATTATATACAATATTTACAAATATGAACCGGCACAGCCAACGCTTTTGATCTATTTAAATCTCTCATAATTGATAAAAAAAAAGAAAAAGAAATTTTCAAAATAAAATAAACAGTGCTGAGCCGTAGTAGATTTAAAATATTTACGGTCTGCCCAGATGCGCCCATGCGACCTTTAAGACGAGGCTCTCAAGGCCCGTAATGATCCGATGCCAGCAGATCCAGTCAATTGTGGAAGTAATCAGGCTACTTATTTAAAGTCGTGTCGCGGCTGGCAAGTGATGCCGGGGCGAAATCTATATAAGCACATATTTATGTGTATAGTACGTGTGTACACACACGCACACACACACACACACACACATTAGCACACACTCTCGCACACACCTGGGCATAATGTGCTATCAGCGAGAGGTAGTTAACAACATGTGAGCCAAGTGGCCCGAACCTAAGGTGGGAGGGCGGGGGGGTGGGTGAATGGCAAGAGACGTTTTTGCTAAGCCAGAGGCCGTAGCTCGGCTAGGAGAGTCGTCCCGTCACCGTTGCCCTGTCGCCCCATTTTGCCGTCGCGCCGTCTCAACCAATCTCTAGCTCTTTGCGTCGTTGGCTGCGATAGCTCCGAGTAAACAGCATTCGAGTGTAGTGTAAACAATCATTGACCTCGTTCATATTTCTCGGAGCGCTCATTTGCCTTTGGCCCCAGCATCAGCGAACCGCCCCAGTGCCACACCCACACACAGACACGCACACTCATGCAGTGCCATGATGGCGACGATGACGGCAACTTGGAGCGGAGCACAATTAAAAATTGTTGTTTAGTTGCTTAGTTGGCCATGTCCACAAGTTGCTACTTGGCTAAACAACATTGACAGTCTACAGTTGGAAATCAATTAGCCATGGTAGCTAGCTAGCCAAGTTGTGCGAGTGTGTGCGTGTGTGTGCTACACCAATCAAAACCCAATGAGTTCTTTGCTTGCCCTTTTGCCAAATGATGATGAGCACAGGAACAGCGCAAAGCAGACAAGCCAAAGGCCAACAGAAAATGAGCAACGCCAACAACAAAGGCAGCAGCAGAAGATGGAGAAGGAGATGGAGAAGGAGAAGGAGAAGGCGCACCAAATAAGAGCAAAATCACGATAGTCTCACACAAAGAAACGCAGAAGAAGAAGAAAAACAATGAATGCCGACTATCTGCGACAAGTCAAAGATTAAATACTCTAAGAGATTGAATTATTTGATCTTAGCATAGTCATACTCAGAGCTGAGAGAGCATTTTAGTTTCTCACTTTGAAGATAAATAGAAGCCAGAGTCCATATCTAAATGATATCGTGGACATAGTTAGCCCAAGAATCATATCCGTATAATAATATCAAATGTACTCTACATAGTCATATATTAATATATCTTTTGATCTATCCACCCAGCTTACTCTACATTTATGTTTGCTCAGATATCTAAGAGATGGAAATGAAAGGAATTATATTAATATCTATAGATACTATAGATAGATGTGGATTGAATTGAAAAATAAACTAGAAAATATTTTAAATAAAATAAATAAATATTTTAAGTACTCTAGATGGTCATATATTAATTTTCTGGTTCACATTTTTACTCAGATACAATCTATAGAAACTATAGATGGATATGAATTAATAATATGGACTAATAATAATGGATTAATAATAATGGATTAATAATATAAGATAGATATATTTACGTACTATAGACAGTTAAATATCAATATGTCTTTTGATATATATAGCCATCTTTCTCTACATCAAAATATTTTCTCAGATACCTGACTGATATCTTATAGAGTAAATCGAAGTATAGATAGATAGATAGATAGATACATATATAAGAATAACATAAAATAGATTCTAATATCCTTACATAGTCTAGATATACCTATTAATATATATTTAAGTCCATCTACCCATCCAGACAGATATCTTACAGAGCAAATGGAACAGTGTAAGTCAAGCATCTATACATAAATATACATATAGCTATATATACATATATACATATATTAATAAATCTTTGAATCCATCTACCCATCGCATGTTTGCTCCGAAAGTCTTGTGACCCTTTGGCCAAGTGTGTGCGTTTATAAGAAACGTTGAGCGGCTTGTTTGCAGCCGCCTCATATCCTGCTATCGAAGCAGGCAATCAAGGATAACGCGCATTATACTGCGTCCAACCATCTCCTGCCATTTCACACACACACATGCACACACACACACACAGACGGGTAGAAAGGGAGAGCCACATACATTACTATATGGTCGGTCATATGAGCTGGGTGTTTGCGTCGTTGCGACGCCAGCATAGCGCTGGTTTAGCATTTTTATGTGCCGCCCCTCGGCCCCCGGGTCGCACCCTGGCCTACAGAGACATTATGTAGTTGGCTTTATCGCAAACGATTTGCCAAACACAATATGACGACGACCAGTTCCAAATACAGCAGCAGCAGCGGCAGCGGCAGCGGCAGCAATCCACAGATGAAGGCACTGACAGCGCCACTGTCAGTGGGTGGATTCAATAGCAACCACAGAAGCTCGCACGCACACACTTAAGCACATCAACTGACAGTTGACAGGCGACAAAGTTGTCGATTTGCAATTGATAGCAGCTTGCTTAATTGCATTTCTTTTCTCATTTTTAATAGCTTGAGTTTCATGCCCTACAAGGAATCAATTTTAATGGGATTACTAGTATATTATTAAAGTGTGTAAGACGAAAAATTATTCGAACAATATTTTTAATGCTTTCCTATTGATATCGATATCGATTATAATCGAATGATATTAATCGGTTTGGGGTTTGTATACATTCGTTTTGATTTGAAATAGGTTTTGGAGCAAAACATTATAGGAGAAGTACAGCTCCGAATTTAGCCACTGCATATACACATTTAAATTCTATAGGAATATGAATCTTTATGTATTTTTATTGATTCCTTCACTCAGTATAAAGCTAAAAACGATATTCAGCAAAAGATGAGAATCAATATTAAATTGAATCGAGCTCAATTTTAAAGCATTATAAATAATTTACATATTTATATAAATAATTCAAATATTTAATTTCTCAATTTAAATGTTTATATTGCTATACAATTATTTTGTATTTATTTATTTTTATTTATTTATTTATTTATTTATTTTTTTTTTTTATTATTTTTTTTTTTTTTTGTTATCCTACAAATTTTAAATGTTTTGTTATTAAATTTAATCAATTCGTCTAACGTTTATATGAAAATAAAATTTCATCGAAGAATCAATTGGAAATTGAACAGAGTTCACCTAAAAAAATGAGCATTCCTTGCAGCTGATGCACAAATAAAAAAAATAGAAAAAAAATATATATACATATATAAAAATTTAAAAAAAAATCAATTAATTAAAAAAATTATATAAAAAAATATTCTTAGTTTTTACATTTTTGTCATAATGATTTTTTAAACAATTATTATGATATAGTTTTTTTTTTAGTTTAGTTTATTTTATTGATGTTTGATTTATTTTATTTTATTTATTTATTTAATTTTATTTATTTTGATTAGAAATCTTTCTCTTCATTTTAGCAGAATTTTCTAAAAATATATCTTCTAACTATTTCTATGGAATAGTCTCTTAAGCATAGTCAGCCGAATAGTTCAGCTTCTTTCTGACTCAATCCGTGTTTTGTGTGGTGCACCGTCCCATTTTTCTTTTTTTTTCGGGGCTCAACGACAGCCGTCGCCATAGACACTTTGTAGTCGGTGGCAGCTTTGTTTACTTGACGCCGGTGACTTTAGGGTCTACCGTTTTGTCGAGCAGAAAATGCGAAACAACAAGAAAAATAACAATAAATCGGCCAACAATCAACAAGGCAGCATGACTGGCAGATACCCTGTATGTGGCTACAGCAGCCACAAAGCAATACAAATATTCCTTCTATCTATTCAGCTGAATAGTATAATTCGATTTGATGGTAAATATGAATGGGTAAATGGAAAAATTAATTATTTAATTTAAAATAACATAAATAAATGAATAAAAAATAAATAAAAATATTTCGACTCTATGGTAAACATAAATAAATAAATAGAAAAATAAATTATTTAATTAAAAATAAATAATAATAAAAACAAATAAAAAGAAACAGCATATTAATATATATTTTTTTATAATTAATTAGACGAATTGTTATGGAGTTTTTAATATTTAAATTTGCTTTCTACTTAATTTATTATATTCAACAGTTCTTTGTATTTCTAGAAACAGCGAACTATCATATACATATTTCTTTAACCTTTTCATCAAAATTCAACGGAATTTAGGAAATTCTCTTCTCGAAGTTCCTCTCCATTTCATTGAAATTCCAATTAAAAACTGGACATCTTTATATATTCCAACAAGCTGAATTTTTCTCACATTGGGCTATACGCCCATCTGACATCAGTATAGGGTATAACAACTACAACTTTTATTGGAGCAGCCAGCGAAGCAATGGCAAGTTTTTGACTGAACGGGGCAGGATTAGGGTGTCCTTTCTGCCCTTCACGTATGAGAATATATTATGACGGTTTCTCTTTCACTCATGCTCCAATATGTGGAGACAAATGTGAGTGGGCGCCCCCCTTCCCCCGGCCGTATCGTACAGTCTGCTGATTTGGCAGAGAAATTGATTTCGTGGCCAGTTCCAAGTCAGCTCTCTCAATCAGCACGTGCGAGCGAACAAAAGCAGGCCCGATTCGAACTTTAGAGATATTTATTTATGGAAATATGTGAAAAACATGCTGAAGAATTTTATAAAATCAAAGAATATGAATAGACGTAATAAGAACATAATCCAGACACTTATGAAAAAAAATTGTTTAATTTAATAAAACTTAAATTTAAGCTGATAAAAAATAAAATAAATTTATAGGGTACATTTTATAGGAAAATTATAGTGCAAATTGAATTGAATATTAATAGATAAAAATAAGAAACAAAAGGAAATTTTTATGGAGCTTTATATATGCATATAAAATTGTCCTTTTCTTTTTAATTTTATGTAATGATATTCCATTTAATTTATATTTAAATTTTCTTATGAAATTTACCCTATAAATTTAATTTTCGCGCTTTGATTGGGATTGAGACCAAAGTATTTAATCCTATTTTAAAATCATATAGTTAAATGTTTGGTTCGATTAGTTGAAGGTAACACAAAGCCCTGATAAATAACTCAAATATATTTGACATTTGTTGCTCAAACAAATACAAATAAATTTAATTTAAAATAATCTTTTGGCTTTTAGAATGAAAAGAAACACAAAGAAAAATTTACACCATTTTTTTTGTTATACATATATAGATATAGAAATTGTCAGTCAGAAGATTGACTTGATCAGTCGAAACTAATACGGAGCCAAGCTCAAACGTATTTGACTTTTGAGTCTGTCGTTGTTTTCTCGTTGTTTTTTTGTTCATTTCATACGCACCAAAAATAAATAAAATAAATAAATATAAGGCAAAAGCACTTCAAATCGTTTATAGCTAGCATAGTTGAAGCTACCCTTTTTTTTTTTTTTTGTTTTTGTTGTTGAGAATTGTGATTCCAAATTCGAGAAGAGCACTCGAGAGCCATGGGACAGTTGCGCATGCGCCGCTTGCAGAGGCGAGCCGAGGAGCTGGTGCGAGAGTTTTACGAGTCGATGCTGGTGCTGTCGCTGAACCTGCTGCTCCAGTGGAACCAGTGGCATGTGATACGCGTGCTGAAGGCCAGCAAGCTGCCCGACGAGGTGCCCGAGCCGCTGCCGGTCAGCTGGGCAACGCTGTTCTTTGCCAACGGCCTGCTGCTGACCCTCACCCAGTACCGGCCCCAGTGGCTCAAGCGGTGCCCGTCAGTGGTGCGGAAGCTCTTGCTGCTGCTAGAGCTGTTCGTGATGCTCTTTGCGGTTGATTACGTGCTGCTCACCATATGGCAGCCATTGCTGAACATATGCGATCAGGCGCTGCAGGCCCTCGGCCATTCGAATTGGACGTGGACGCGCTTCATATTCTACTACTGTCCCGGCCTTTCCGTTTGGCTGATTAACGATGCTTTCTACTTTATGCGCTTTGTGGCCTCCCTCTCCTGGTTCCTGCTCGCCATCGAGGGTGCAGGTAAGCCGTCATCACCCATCAGCTATCACCTAACGACTGACTAACCAACCCGTGCCACCCCCAGCTGCCAAATGGCGTCTGGCAATTGATTTCATGCTGCTCGGCCAACTGCCCGACACCGTCATATTGCCAGGGCATCGACCCAAGCGCCACCATACCAAGTCTCGGCCCACTCAAATCTAACGTCTATTTTCCCACCCCCCCAACGCTCGTTACCAGGCCAAGCCACGCCTGGGGCAATCTCAGTCAAAAAGCAGCGAGGAGAGAGCTGAGATGCACTGCATCTGCATCCCGGCTCGTGCTCCAAGCAAATACATCCCTCATAGCTATCCAAACAGATTTCTATGCAAATGTCTTCTGCTGTATTATTCTAATTTAATTTTTTTTTTATTAAGCTCGCTTTTGCTGAGCACTTTAAATTATTTGTATAAGACTTTTTGAAAAATATTGTAATCATAAAATTATAAAAATAATAAATAAATAAAACAATAATTAATCAAATTAAATACAATATAAATTATTATAAAATAAAATAAAATAAAATAAATTATAAAATAAAATAAAATAAAATAAAATTATAAATATGCAAATAAATAATATTAGCACACACAAGTAGCTTAAAGATAAAACTTAAAAATAAAACAATTTAAAATATATACTGTATATGCTATACAAGAATGCGGTTGACTCATGATATCTTCTATAAGAACATCTCCGATAAACTCACTCGCTATAGCTTGATGGCTGATGATGATGAGCTGATGAGTGAAACTGAAAACTAACGGAGGATGATGCATTAGCATTAATATATGTTGGCATACATATAAACAAAGGATCCTGGGGGAGATCTCTCTAAGAAAGTGTGGGAGAGCAGATGGGCAATATTTCTCTTTGCGCAAGCAAATTGTTATTATTTAGTATATCAAAATATAACCATATTAATTTCACTTGCACTCAGGCATTCATTCTGCTTCGATCTCTGATAAATATACATATATATATATCTCCCTCTTCCCCTCCCCCTTTTCAGACTTTTTCTTGCAAAGTTCACTTCTACAAGAACTACAATGATCCGTTTAAGCTCTGCATTTGTTAAATTTTATAAGAAAACAAATTTAAGCGCTCGCACAAGAGAGCAAGAGAGCGAGAGAGAGAGAGAGAGAATGTGTGTGTGTGAGAGCGAGAGAGATTAGCCGAGTGTGAGCATGAGATTACAAAGTGCAGACATCAGTTAATGCCTAATTATAAAGCGTTCACACGAACCTGTATGCATTTGTTGCCACGCCCACGTTGTCGCCGCTGGCTGTTGTGCCTGAACCGTTGCAAATGAAACGATAATAAATATGTAAATAATATGCTCATTAAACTGACGTAATCTTCAGCTTAACTGAGAGTTGACGCGCACTCACTGAGCCAGGGAAGCGGGCTAAACTGAACGCAGTTTAAGATTTTAGCACGGCAACACAAACAAAAAAAAAAATATAAATAAAAAATAAAAATAAAATAAAATAAAACACCAGGCCAAAAGTACAATTAAACAAGTGCAAATATAATGAACATTGCGCGAGTGCGAGTTTGAGAGAAAGAAAACCTACTTTAAAATATGCACAGCGCACGCGAACCGAAAATAAAATAACAATGCGAAGGCAGCCGCAGAAGCAAAAAGAAAAACTTAACGCGCCTCAACATGCAACTTGTGCGAATGGCTAACGGCAGCCGAGTGGCAGCAATACGCCCAGTATGCCACTGCCAGCAGCGGCGGCAGCGACGGCAGCGGCGGCAGCGACAGCGGCAGCAGCGGAAGCACAGCCACAGCGACAGCCGCAGCGTCGACGTAGGCGGAACTACAATAAGAAATTTGGTCGATTCGAGAATCGAGAATCGAGCATTGAGAATTTAGAAATTTACTTGGCATTTTTGTGTGCAGGTGCCGACAGCAGATGCTGTCGCTGTCGCTGCCGCTGCCGCTGCCGTTGACTAATTGCAGCAATGAGTTTGGCTAAATTTTTAGTTTCGATCCAAGGCGCGCAGACCTAAATATAGTAAATAATTAAAACCTTATGAGACGCCCATTGTCGGGCGCATTCAAAACAAAACAAAAACGATCCAACAACAACAACAACAAGAATAAACAATAAGCAGAACAACAGATACGATAAAGTGAAAATTTGTTTGCCATAATGCCAGCTCAGCAGCCGGCCTCACGAACTGCATAGCCGCTACAGAACAACAGGTGGCGCTGTGCACTTAACATTTCGTTGACATTTTTGCTTGAATATATATTTATTCATTTCTATTTATTGTACGCATTTTTATTGATTGCAATATATTTCAGCTATGCTTTCATTATTCATTTATATAGCGCATAAATCTATTCAAGTATGCATTGAAATTAGTTTTAAAAAATGTGCAAAAATTTGATTTTATTTTTCATTTTATTTTACGTATTTTTATTTAACATTGAATAACTTTAAATTAATCAAGCAAAATAAATAACTTATGGATATATGTATATGTAAGGGCATTATTTACAGTTTGTTATACTGATGTCAATTATTGTATGAATTTTTAGTCACAAAACATACTGGAGTATTTTATATATATTCCACATATACCCGAAAACGGCAAAAATTGTGTTCTCTATAGGGCGAGATTTAAAGATTTACACATAGAAGAATTTCAACAGGAATTCAACTAGGAAATTCAAATAGGAAAATTTATCAGATAGCCTTTGAGCCATGAGGGAGCATTCTGTAGTCGGTAAAGCCCGACTGCAACGGTCCCTTATGCTTATATTTGTTTCTCAAACTTTGTTAACAAATCCTCAAATAAATAAAGATTAATTGATAAATAATTTAAAAAAAAAAACCTGTATAAAAAATATGTAATAAAAATTAAAAATAATAATATAAGAATTTATATACAATAATTTATCACAATTTACTAAAAGTAATACTATATTACTATATATATATTATTTATATACATAAATATATATTTTCTTTTAAGTAAATATAAAAAATATACTTCAACTACATTACTATATATACATTAATAATTTTTTAAAGTAAAATAAATATATAAATCATATTACTATATATACAGATAGTTTATATATAGATATAGATATATATATATATATATATAGATATATATATATATATATATATATATATATATATATATATATATATATATATATATATATATATATATATTTTTTTTTTTTTTTTTAATAAAGTAAAAATTAAATGCAAATTTTTGTGTATAAAAGAATTTTAAATATAAATATAAAATATAAATATAACTATAAAATGTATTAAATAATAAAAATATACAGTATGATAGTTTATTTTTATTATTTAATTCATTTTATATACGTATGTAAATAAATACTTTAACTATTCTTTGTTTGTGTAATAAAAAATACAAATTAAAATACTAAAATACTCAAATTAATGTTTATATATTTACATCACCTTCAAGTATTGGATGTACTCAATCAAGCTGTTTACCACTTGCACATGTATGTCTAATGCAAATGTATATACCCAACGCTTCTGCCGTAGCGCCTTCAAAATTCGAACGCGCAGAGAATAAATTGGGAATTGCGTACGTAAGAGGCGCATTTAATGGGCCGCAATCGACGTACCTAAGCTGGCTCGATACGGTCTTGGTCTTGCCGGTGCTGCTGCTACCGCTGCTGCCGCTGCTGCTGGTGGTCAGAACGTCGACGCTGGCGTCGGCAATAAATGGAACGCATAAACGAAATACTGAGGAATTGAACGCAGCCAATAATTGTTTATTTGTTTTAGTTCAGCGCTGATCGCTGCTGCTGCTGCTGTTGGGCGCACAAAGGGGGCGGCAGTAGGGGGTGTGGCTGGAATTAGGTGCTTTGCAAGCGGTGCGGCAAATGTTGTACTGTGTAAAATTGTTGAAATTGAAATTTGTTCATCTAGAGAAATTCATGTACGTGGCATTGTTTCGCACTGCGGACTACACATTTTATTCGATTCGTTAATTTGCTTGTTAGCTCAATGCTGGCGACGTCAACGGCGACGTCGACGGCGACGGCGACTGCGGCCGAGGCAGCTGAGCCAATTTATAGATACAAACAAAAAGGAAAGAAAAAAGCAAAAAGCAACAAAAATTAGACACCAAGCTATTTTCATTTTTATTTGGCAGCCTTTTCATTATAAATAGTTGGGCTGCCTAGATAAACAGACTCCGATGCAGACACGAGGCTGCACAGTCAGCTAAGTAAGTATATATATGCCTCTCTCCTCTCTCCTCTCTCTCTCTCGCTCTCTTTCTTTCCATTTATTAATTATGCACGTGGTCACAGCTGACGTTCCGATTGCATTATTAATTCATATTCATATTCATAGCATAGCCGCAATGGTAAGCAAAAGGGTAATTAAGCTGCCCACACTCAGACGAACCGCATATAAATGTCAACTCACACACACACACACACACACACACATTTATATACATGTATTGTGAGCCCCGGCATGATGTGAACTGAAAATATGCAATAAGCCCAAAGCATAATCAAATCAACTTCAACGAAACCACAAACAGCAAAACGAACCGATGCGAACCCTGAGCTGTTCAAGTGACCGACCACAGAGCATGTGCTGTCAGAGCTCTGAGTGTGCCAAATGAACTGAATGATGGGCCACAGCTCAACGTGACCGCAAGTGACACACGACTCCACTCCACACTCAACTCGGCTGCCTTACGCAACAAACTCACGCCCCTACCGCATTTTCGCAGTGAAATAACCGCAAAATTCTAGATTTTAATGAGCCTAACGCCACGCCCCCCTCAAGCCTTTACGACTTTACAGTATTTTATGTCTTACACTGTATAATAGGACTCGCAAAATTGTCTTCATTATTCATATATATCTTGTTATTAGATTGTAATATAATGTAGTGCTGAAGGCAAACTTGAGAAAATATTAGTGAAGAAGTTAGAGTGATTAGCTAAAATAATATTAAACTGCGCGTGCCATAATAAGCCACGACAAAGAGAATTTCAGGTGTCTAGATTTTATAGGTTACGAGATCTACGCGTTTACACATACGGAACACACGGACTCATTCCGTTGCTCTGATCAAGACTCTGTATGCATCCTTCAACTTACTGTTACTATTATACTCTGACTTCCCATTTGCGATGAGGTCAAGGTATGCATAATACTTTTCCATGATTTTACACTTTCCATAAGTTCAGAGCATAGAAAATAAAACATTCGGTAGCTGTGAGTAAAACTCAATTGAAGGCTAGAGCAAGACGTATGACTTCGTGTGGAATAGTCGGGAGTAACTATAGAATTAGGTAAATTATATATTATTATATTCACATATATCTCTATATATTTATATAGAATCATTAAAATTCTCTAGACAATAATTAGACAAGTAAATAAAAAGTTTTTGTATATAAATTATTAGTAATTAAAAGTTATCAAGGTATTCAACCCAGACACAAGTAACAATTATTAACGAATTTAAAATGCAGTTAATAGAATATTATTGAAATGAGTATGACATATAGGGAATCTAATGATTGAGTACAATTTAAATATCTTTCGACAACTTCATATACATTCTGCAAACTACTTATATATCTTCCTCTTACACTCTTGTTCTTGGGTGTCCTATTGTCATCCCATTAAGATTGTGTAACCAGTATGCGGCGCTTCTCGACAAAGTTGCCGTCGTAACTACCCCCATATATAATTATATACGTAATATAATTACGTATTTAGTCAGTCCAACTCTCCCTCTCTCTCCCTCTCTCTCTCTCTTTCTCTCTGGCTGACTTAGTTAGTTAATTAAACATTAGTTGGACACCACTCAACGAACGCTTTCGTTTATTCATTCAGTTGACTACAAACCCCATTTTAAAGTACTTTTTAATGCTCGTTCGCAATGCAAAATGAGTATATTGGTTTCTATGAAACTAATATTCTTTCAATAGTCACACAAGGCAAACTATTTTTCTTTCTTAGTGAATGCGTATGAAAAGTCAGCTCTTTGTCTTGAACATGTTCTTTGTATAAAGAGCTGTGACTATTGCAGAAAATTAGACAGTGCTAGTCAAAAGTATTTACACAATGCAAGATTTATATGACTCACAAAGAAACATTTCGCTATTGCTGAACACAAAGGGATGAATATTTTGCATATGGCTTGTCTACCCTGTCTATTAGAGCAAACAAAAGCTCAAGCTAGGAAACTTCCTAGTTCGAATGGATTAAGTATTTCACAATCAAGGAAGTTTGAATTGCCAATCAGCAAAGTCAACTATGGGACTCAATAATGCTGAGAGCTGCATCTCTAGATCTATCCCTACATTTTAATAAATTGAGCTGTTTCATTTTTCTTTACCACGAACGAGTATCATGCAGTCGCTTCGGATGTTGTTAAAGTTGCGTTTCACAATCACAAGAAAATTCACACTTCTCTATCGTAAAGAGGGTCAAGTGGAGAGAGAGCAAAGTTTTGTGTTTATTTGGCATTGAAAGTGTCTTAATAGATCTATTTTAAAACCAGTAAGAATGCTCTGGGCGTGCTCCGATCGACCCGATTAGGCGGTATTTACATTCAAAAATTTATAAATTTAGTATACTTAGTATACTTACTGATCAGCCTAAAAACTTAATATTAGTCCCCTGGTACGGTATTTAAAATACGCTTGCCAAACAAATTCTCATCAAAAACATCTCTCATCGGTAATACGAAAATTGGATGAGCTATCGATTCAAAATTGATTAATTGGCTTGCCATGTGGTACACTTGAATGTATATCTAGAGATTCATAAGGATGGACGGACAGAGAAACAGACGTGCCTGTACGATGGATTGATAAATAGACGGACGGATGGCTGTACGGGCAGGTAGATGAATAAACGGGCAGATGGGACGATGGAGAGACGGAGTGCCAATAGACAGAAGTGCAAATAAACGGAAATACGAACGGGCGGACTATAGAATAGATGAACTATTGACTTTTCTCAGGAATATACATATAGTATACACTATATGAGATCAGACTCGCTTCATGCTGTATGCTACATGCATCGTCACAGAACCAATATACCCCAACGTACTAGCGCATTAACAAAGTATAAGAAACTGAGTCAGATACCGGAAACGCAGTTCAGTTCTAGCGCCTTTCGGACAGGTTGAGATATAGACTAGAGCAATCAAAGCTATTGTTAGCCAGCGTTTCGCAACTGTTTTTAATTGCATCGCTCTCAGCGACGTCGATGTGAATTTGCGTTGCGAGTCGGCGTAATCAAGCTGTCGAACTAAATGAAGACAAATCAAAGAGCAATTAACTAAAATTGCGTATACGCCGGATGGGCGCTTATATTTTATTGGACCTAAGGGCGAAGGCATATCGCCGCCTCTCTTGGCCATAAAAACAATTTTGATTCAACAGCCGAGCAGGGCGGTGGAGCAACTACAGCAACTACTACGACTGTAAGTGTAGCGGCCCAGCCCACCACCCCCAATCCCCCAATCACCAGTCCCCATCCCCTTAAAGCAGATGTTCAGTTCGCAACGGCATTTTGTGTGGGTAGTGCGTCGAGGGGTTTGACTGGGGGGCTGGGCGGTGCTGGGTTGTTGTCTCTGCTGGTGTGCGTGTGTGTGTTACATTAGTTGAACTTACCTTTTATGCATCTTTTATGGGTAGTTAGGGGCACTTAAGTTAATTGTCAGAAAGTACTCGACACCAGGTTTGGCATATCATTTTAAAATGTTTATTTGAAGTATAAGTAATATTTCTGACAGTAACAAGATAAATTTTCTCTTTTTTGTTTTGTATCGTTTCGTTTCATTTTGTTTTTTTGTTTTTTAATGCTTTTTGCTTTTTGGTTTTGCTTCTTCTTCATTTTGCTGTTGTTGTTTGTTTCGGAAAAAAGAATAATAAAGGTAAAAGAATTTTGCATTTTGCTGCTTTCGATTTTCGTTTTGTTTTTTTTTTTATGTTTTAGTTCGTCTATATATGTATATATACATATATAAAAGTATGTGTATACACAAATAACAGTAAATAGTTGTATATATATATAAAGGAGGAGAAGAAGACGAATTAGCAGAGAAAACAACAACAAGTGAAAAAAAAGTGAAACAAATTCGAAATTGCTTTAAAGTTTTTCTTTTTCATTTACATTTCATATTTTGGTTTTCCTCTTGCAATATTTTGTTTTAATTAAATTTCTAGTTTTTGTATTCTTAACGTTTCTTAGCAAATAAATCAGATTCGATTCGTTTAATTTATTTTTTGTTTTGCTAAAGAGTATCACTAAAAAATGTGTGTGTGTGTGTTTTTCATTCATATTTATTTTTATTAAATTGTTTATGTTTTATGTAAATGTTGACATTTATTACAATATTTGATTTATTTTGCCAATTATTTGTTGTTTTTTTTTCGTTTTTTTTTTTTTTTCTTTTTTTTAAGAACTCGCATCTATGTAAGTATATACTTGTATATTTTTTATACATTTATATATGTATATATGTATATATACATATATATTTATATATTGATTTGTAAAATATTGCTTGTGAAACGTTTAACTTGACATTTGTGTGTTCGTGTTATCAACGCCAGCTGAAAGTTGACGCCGCGCATTGCACAATAAAAAACAAAAAATAATTATTTAATATATAATTTTTTCATTTCCTATTTCTTCTATTTCGCATTTGCATGAGTATTTTTCATAGCTCGCAACTAACTGTTGTCCGTTACTCGATGTCTGCCAAGGAGAAAACAAATAACTCAGAGAGCAACCGATTGCATCGGCTCCTTGACGAGCTCGTTCGCGATCGGCTCGTAACCGTTTCGCTCTGGCTGCTCTCCAACCGTTTCGTTGAGTTAACTGAAGCGAAAGCTTGAGTGTATGGCTTGGTATATGTGTATGCATATGCCAGTGTGTGCGCGCGCTATGCATATCAGTTTCGTACCTGACTTTGAGTGTGTGCGTGTGTATGTGACTTGCTTAGCTATTTTACTCAGCCACTGAGTCTCATTGTGTGCGCGTTAATCGTGTCGCTCCCTCAGCGATGTTCGTCAAACGAGCGTCACGCGAACGGTTAAACTCAGGACGCTCAACCGAAAACGAAAAGGAAAAGGAAAGGAAACGAAGTAAGAGTGAGAGCGAATGCGTATGATTTGTTTTTTTGTTGTTTTTTTTCGGTTGACTTTGCAAGCAGAGCGTAGAAGTTAAACGGCTAACAGTTATTTGTGAGCTATTCTTAATATATTTTTATTCAGCTATTATTTATTATTATTAGTATTTTTTTTTTTTACTCATGCTCTGTTTTACAATTGACTTGACAAGACAAAAAAAAACTTACTTACTTTTTACTTAAGACCCGTCAATATTTTGGTGTTAACAAACTTACTTCGTATGTGCCTGAGCCTGGGCGCAGCGCACAATTGAATGGGTTTATGTTCTTAAGTGATATTTACAGCTCTTATAATTGTTGTTTTCTTTTTTGTTTCTTCTAATTTTCTTGGGTGTCTTTTGGTTATATTTATAGCTTAAATCAAAGGAAAGTCAAAGAAAATTGTAAATGTATTTGCTTTTCATTTCATCATTATATATTTAATATATAGATTTTTGTTACGTTTAACTACTAAACTACAGACACATTTGTTTTTGTCAGCTATATCACTTTCGAATTATTTAATTATTGATTAAGGTTCTCATATAATCATGTGTTGCTGTTGTGTATTGTATTTATTTAAATGTTAGTATATATTTTTAGTATATAGATATATATAATTATTTCTGCGTTTTGTTTTTCGAAGAATTTCAGTGAGGTTCTTAGAAGCGTTTGTTTGTTTTTTTCTCATTTTGTTTTATTATTAATTATTATTAGTTTGTAGTGCCTACTACAAGTAATATATATATATATAAATGTATATATATATATATATATTAGCGTGTCAGTATATAGATAGGTATATAGCTATATGCATATACATATATATACATATATATATGCATGTACGTGTGTGTGTATATATGTATATCTATGCCATTTGTTGTCAAAATAAATTTTAGTGTTTTGTTTTGTTTTTTTTTTTTTTCAGTGGAGGCGACAGTTTTTTTTGTTTTGTTTTCAATTTTTTTTACGGTTTCAATTGGCGTGCACTAAGTCGAAAAGAAAGAAAAATGAAAAACTGTGAAAATAATTCCATAAAAATAAAAATCAAGTAAAATTTGCAGAATATGCATAGAAAAAGTTTATACGATTATTTATGCCGATAAGCGTCTACGAATGTATAATATAAACATACATATACATGTGTGTGTGTATATGTTGTATGTGTATGTGTATATATATTTGATGCTGGTGCCATTTAAGAATTTCAAAGTGATTGATTGGACATATTTGAATTTAAGGCCACTCATTAAAGTAGTCAAAGTAGCAAAATAAACAAAAAGGAGATATAAACGATGCTCTTCGACATACCGAAGCTGGAAAACACTCGTAGAAGCTATATATCATATGTCAGATATATGTAACTCTTAGATCTCAGTATGGTTAGTAAAAAAACTAGATATCTTGATGAGGATCAGATCATATTGCATAGAAATTGTTGATCCTGATGACGATTTCTCCTTATATGGAAACTTTATAAGCTATATCTCAAATTTGAGATATATCACCCAGATCTCAGCATGTATAGCATAGAAATGATTTATCCCGATGGTAATCTCACCTGGATCTCAGCATGTAACCCTAGTACTTGATAAAGATATCATTCTACAGTATAGAATTTGAATCAGGATGATGATCGCTGCATATCATCTATAGCATAAAAATGATCTTAGAGTTCTTAGACAATTGGAATCGGTATTGTAATCAGAACCAATCGTCTATATAAACATATATAGCTCTGATTGAAATCACGGATGGAAAAGAAACTGAAGATCTATCCGATATTCCCTTAATAGTAATATTAGTATTACAGCCTCTACAAGTGTGCAAAAATGATTGTGAGCCATATCCAAGTGATTGATTTGGTATACGCATATATATATATATAGCTATATATATACTATATATGTTGATGGTTCTATATGGATATGAGCAACGTTCTATCGTATATAATATGATCAGAGTGTACGGCATTAAGTACTTAAGCATATATGTGTATGTACTCCAATCTACAATACATAGGCATACATATATTTGTGTATGTGTATATATCTATATAGATATATAATATAAATAAATATACATATGTATATATATATATATATATATATATATATGTGTGTGTGTGTTGCGTATGGCATAATGGAGCTTTAATGGAGCTTTAATATGATCTATGAGCGAGTATATAAAAAGTTATGGGTGTGCATGATTAGCCATAAGAATTAGCAAATATGTATTCAAGTACATATATATACATACATATATATATAAAGAAAAAAATATATATATACATATATATATATATATATATATGTATATATAGTTGCATGTATATAAATATATATATAAATAGTTTATAATAAATTATTAACTGGGTTATTAAATTAATGCAATAATAAAGCTGAACCGCATATAGAATAGAAATTAAATCGCATGATGGATCTGTATATAGATTTTTTTTTTTTTCTGTTCATTTGTTTTTGGGCTCTCAAACGGGACTATTTATACTACATAGAGATAGATAGATATATAGAGCAAGATATACAGAGAGACAGAGAGAGAGAGAGAGAGAGACAGAGAGAGGGAGAGAGACAAAGCGAGAGAGAGATACAGATAGATAGAGATAGAGCGAGCTGGCTATTGTTGTACATGTTGTTCTTGTAGTAGCTGTTGTTGTTGTGGCTTGTTTCCTGTTGCAGTTGTTGTTGTTGCTGTTTTTTGTTTTTTTTTGTTTTTCTTTTAAATTTTAATTTACTTATCATTGCTTTTGTTTTTGTTTTTGTTTTTTTTTTTTTTTTTTTTTTTGGTGTTCATTGCTTTTAATATGTTAACTTTTCTTTTGTTATTTGTTTATAATAAAAACTATATAATTTTATATTATTTTATTTGTGGCGGCTATTGTCAAATTTACGTTAACTTAATTATAATTGCGCATAAGAAATACAATTTACAAAGAAATCATAATCAGGATGATAATTATAATCATAATATACCCAATTGTTGCGCTTGTCTCCGTGTGTGTGTGTGTGTGTGTGCATGTGTGTGTGTCTCTCTGTATGTGTGTGTGTGTGTGTGGCCTAATTGAAAATATATGACGTTCGGTTTTGCGCGGCTTTTGCACTTGTCATTGATTAATGCCTGGGTATTGTTAATTAATTAATTAATTGCCTTTGCTCAGTGTTCCTTATTGTTGTTGTTAAATATAAACATATATACATATATATCTATGTGCGCGTATATATATATACATATATATATATATATATATATATATATATGTATATTTATAAGTATATATGTATATATTGTATATATTAGGTATTAAGTTTAATCCATTTTGTTTTTTTTTTTAGTTTCTTCCTTCTGTATATCAACAACTTACGTTTTACTGTTATATTCAATATTTTTTCATAAATTTTTTTTTTTTTTATAAATGTCTCGAAGGCTGCGCTCGTTTTTTTTTTTTTTTTAATTTAATTTTTCGTTTGCTTGCGTGATTGTTATTTTCATTAAGTATATAATTATTATATATATGTATATATTTTATTTTTATGCAGTGATTTTTGTTTTTTACTAATAATTTGTGTATGCTCAAAATATGATTTACGTTAATTTTTTTTTTTAATATTTATTGTAGTTGATTTTATAGTTTTTATTGCTATGAACTGCGTTCTACTTACGCCACGATTTAGACTTTAGCCATATCTTGTATATATTTAAACATACATACATATATATGCCAATACATATATATATGCGTGTGTGTTTTGAATTTCTCTATTCGTTTCATTATATATATCAAAAAATTATTATCATTTTGAATATTAATCGACGCGCGAAATCGAGCAAAAAAAATATATATATGTATATATATTTAGTTTTTAGGTTTTTTTTTTTATTTTTAAGAGCGACTCTGATCTTTGATTGCTTGAAAGATTTCACATATAGTGGTATATTTTTACACTATATGTATATATATATATTATATATATGCTCTGTGGGAGTTTTGTAAGATTTGTAAACAAAAACCAGAAGCGCTTCCATTGAGTTTTTTATTTTTGTTTTCTGTCTCAAAAACTTGTAGCATTTTGAAAGTATTTTGAATTTTTGATGTTACAGTTGTATTTGTTGCGCGTTTCTATAGATTTTTATGTTGATTTGTTGTTAATTTGTTGAGTTATTACGGTTGCATTTTAACCACCACCTAAACTTAACGCCTGAACTATACGTGGATCAGCTTTACTACCCTCACGAAATTCTTCTAATGTTAATTTGCCATCATGATTCTTATCCATTTGATCAAATATCTTATCCACTCGCTTCTGCGGCGTGTTCTCATCCTCCGACTGCGGCTGCTGGCCCTATTGAAGTACAATAATAATAACGGTAATACCATTGAGAGAGCATAATTATGACTTCGATCTTAATGCATGTATGTGTGTATGTGTGTCTGTCAGACATCTATCTATGTGTATATATGTATATGTATATATAAGTGTCGTATTTACCACCATCTGATAGATTGCGTCCACAATGTTGTACATTTCCTCGCGGGTTATGTAGCCATCGTTGTCGACGTCGTACAGACGGAACGCCCCTGCATGATTGGGAAAGAAAGAAGAGAAGAGCAAATGGAATATGCCAATTGACGTTAATTGGTGACGTCGGCCATTGACAATGATTGGTCTCTCATTATTCGGCATGGCAGCATGGGAACTTACATTGCAATTTCTCGTCCAGGTTGCCCTTCGATGTGACGGATAAGGCGCGTATGAACTCCTCGAACTCGATGGACCCATCCTGCGGAGCACAAGCAAAACAACAGAAAAGAAGAAGCAAAACAAAAGCACAGACAGAGAGAAAGAGAAAGCGAAAGAGAGAGAGAGAGAGAGAGAGAGAATAGCGACACCAGAGCAAATCAGTGCAGACCCCAGACAGCTAACAAGTTAAGGGCGCCAACGTCGACAACGACGAAGACGTCGCCAACGGCAATGCCATTGCCCTATCCACCATCTTAGCCAACGCCATCGCCATCACCACCGCCACCACCACCGCCACCTCGTCTGCACCACAAGTCATAAATAAAATGAACGCTCCTTTACGAGTCCCTGGTGGGGTTTGGCCATAACCGAAACGTTGCATGAGATATTCGAGTTGAGTGCTACTTGGTTAGTAAATAACAACTGCCACTCTCTCTCTCTCTCTCCCTCTCTCTCTCTCTTTCATTCTTTCTCTGTCTATTTCAGATCTAATCTAAGCCAACTGAACTCAGCATCTCAAACAGTTTGAATCCCATTTCCCAATAGATTCATATTATTCTGCATCAGCTTTATTGGGAACTCGTTTTACGAGCCTCAAAGTTGTAGACTTGCAACTTTTATATTTAAAGTTCTCCTTACTTTTCCATATTCACTTCTAATTCATTTTTAGGTCTTATTTAAGCAAAGATTTTGATTAAAATCCTACAATATGCTACAAAAGTTCTTTTTTAAAAACTTTTTTACATTCGCCTCAAAAATCACTTTTATAAGCAATTATAAAATGCCTTACAAGACCTTGGCTGCATTCTTTTTAAAGATCCGTTCAAAAACCTCTTCAAAAATCTTATTTAAATTCTGTTCCTGTTCTAATAATTTCTTTACAATTATTTCTCCATCTTCTTTTAAAATCCGTTATAAAAGCTCTTCTAAAATATTCTCTAATCGTCTTCAGAAATCTCTTTCACAATAATCCTTTTCAAAAATGTTTGAAATCTGTTACAAAATCTGTTATAAATAAAAAATAATTTAAAAATCTCTTTTATAACCTCTTTTAAAATACTTTTCACATATTCCAAAATCTTTTATATAATCACAATTAAAAACTGTTATAAAAATTCATTTAAAATCATTTTCAAAATATGTTTCAAAGCCCCTTTAAAATTTGTTTTCAGATCTCTTCAAGAAACTCTCTTTAAAATTCGCTTCTAAAGTCACTTTTTAAAGTATTTTCTAAAGTCTTTTCTAAAATTCGTTCTTAAATCTCTGCCAAAATATTTTCTACTCGTCTTTAAAAATCTCTTTCGGAATATTATTTTCCAAAACTTTTAAAATGTCTTCTAAAATGTCTTCTATAGCCTCCTTTAAAGTCTCTTTTAAACATTTTTTTATCAATGTTCTCTTGTTATTTTCTAAAATCACTTTTAATATATGCTCTAAAACTAATTTTATAATATTTTTTTAAGTCTGCTCTGAAATTCCGTGTATATTTTAGTCAGAAACCAAAACTAATTGTCCTTTACCTATAATCAGATATTTCCAATTGATAATCTTCGGCTAGCTGATTTTCACACTAAACACTCGCATATTCATTTACAGGGCATACGAGCGCCCATAGGCCCTAGCCGGCGTGGCGCACTCTATTAGACCATTTTTGGCTAATTGGCCTAAATCGTCAACTTTTGCGCTCCAGTTGCGTACAAATTCATCATTGTCAAAGCGCCGGGCTGACTTTCATGATGGGGTTGATGGGTCGCTTGGAGTAGGAGCTGAGGCCTGGGCGCTGCTTGGGTGGCTGCTGGTTGTAAGTGGTTGGGTTTGGTATTGGGTAAGGGCATGGGCATGGGCATGGGCATGGGCATGGGCATGGGTTGGTTGTGGAAACGCGCGGCAAGGACATGAGCTGAATGGCCTTAATACTCACATTGTTCTCATCGAAGACACGAAACACAAGCGAAGCGAATTTACTGGGATCGCCTTGTGGGAAAAATTGTTTGTAGATTTTGATAAAACCCTGGCAGAAGGATGAGAAACAATTAGGATGTTGTGGGTGTGGCTTAATAAGTCGTATGTGTGTGTGTTTGTGTGTGAATGTGAGAGTGATTCAAGTTGTGTTTTCCAATGAGGCGCACATTAATAAATTTTAATATGAACAGCAGTCAACAGCAGCAGTCAACAACAACAACAACAACAACAACAACAGCAGCAGCAGCAGCAGCAACTGTTGCCATTAACACATTGGAAATGGCCTGTCATTCATTTTGGCAACAGGATGTGCTGTGAGCTCTCCTTTGCCAAGGACGAATAGCTATAAGCTGCACTCAATGCTGTTGTTGTTATAGCCACTGTTGTTGTTGTTGTTATTGTTATTACTCCTGTTGCTGCTGTTGCTGGATCGTTTGCTGTTTCAAGAAATTAGTGTTCACATATTGAGAAGATTAACTTAATTAACAGCATGACTTGAATGAATTGAATCAGCTTAAACATGTGCTTGCTCGCCATAAGTGTATGTGTGTCTCTGTGTTTATGTGTGTTTGTGTGTGTGTGTGTGTGCTTGAGTGTACTCATTGTCAGCTACATACTTGCTCTGTGAGTAAACCATTCGGACAGTCTTTTAGAAATCCTTTGTGCCTGCATTGATGCCGAATGTTTACAGTTAGAATTCATCATTTATTTATTTTTATCTCACATTTGCAGCTCGGCATACTCACCATTGACGTATTTCTTTTTCAGTAACTGCAAGACAGAAAAAAAAAAAATAAATCAGAAACGTACAGTAATATCTATTAAAGTGCATGTAAAAATTTCAATATAAAAAAAAAAAAATAAAATAAAACTTTTGGCATTAAATAAAGAAAATTAAAAAAAAAAAATGCAAATATTTTGCACATATGAAAAATATGTATATTGAGAAAAAAGTTGATATATATATGAATGGAAGAGATAGGAATGAAAGACTTTCAATTAAATATGCCGTATATGAATAGAGCCCATTAAATACCCTTTAGGTCAGCTTCGATTAAAGTTAATTCGAGCTGAAGTCAACATTTGTTCAATAAAAAATATGAAATAAATAAATCTATCTGACAAAATTTGTTCAGTAAAAAATAAAAATAAATCTATCTAAAATATAACTATCTATATATGACTAAGTAATATTAAAAATCTCTAATCCTGATCTATAAATATTATAGACTCTTAAATACCTGAGATTCTTAATCGAGTTAATTTACAATTGCTTGTATGAAATGTCTTTACTTTCATTCAGTTAAAGCCCAATACACGTAAGAGAATATGATATGAACAGATATACATATATGACTATATAACTCTAAAGATTTAGCTTATTTTTATCTATAAATATTTCAGAATAAAAACAGATAATAAATACTCAACAAATTAATTATATTGTATTTCATTTACAGTATTTCAAGTTTTAGTCGACTTCTTTTTCCTCTTCTTCATTTACTCACAATCATAACGACCCTACTTAAATAATCCCAGCAGCCATCTCGTTCAGCAACAGCTATCTTTGTCTCGCTCACTCACACAGAATGAGCAAGAGACGCTGTTAGCTGGAAATGAGAAGCGTTTAGCTAACATAGAAACTCTCTGATATACATATAATATTTCTTCAACAGCTCTGGGCAAGCTCACTAACTCAGCCTCGCACTAATACTACAACAATATTACTAATACAACAAGAATAAGCAAATACGACATGGAAATGCTGAGTTTAGAGACACCTCATAGAGAGGCGAAAATTTGATTGGCACATGACAGCTATTGGAAAAATGTTTGTTTAGTTTTATGTTACGCTGCTCTGTTTGGAGAGTGAAGTAGCTTTAAAGTGTTGAAATTTAAACTATCGTTAATTAATGAGAACGAAGTTCTTTAAGATCATAGAAAGTGCATTCGATTTATCGAAATTTTTGATTTAGTGAGCTATAAATTATCGAAACTTCACTGTACCAGCTCACTAGGATTGTAGGAGCTGTCAGTTCCTCTCTAATCTAATGCCCTTGCTATATAAATTGAGAGAAATCAAGCTCCATTGTCCCCTCTATACCTGCACTCCGAGTTTCCTGATGTAACTAACCTATCTCTACAACGAACGAGCTAAATGAAAATAGTAGTACCCTGTTAACTGACTCTAGGGACAAATTCCACATTCACCGAGAAGTTGTCCGACTTCATTTTGATTATAATGAATCCCAAAATAAATAAGTAAACGCACCCTTGCCACCTTCCCAGCGTTTGGCATTTGAGGGCTTTTTTAAAGACTTCGTTCGGGCCGTAAACAATTTACAGTAAGCCACATGTGATGGCCGTGGCTCGGGCCCTTACGCCAATGGGCTATGGCCGGAGTGCCTCTGCACGCGTTTGTACTTACATTTTCCTCATTGTCTTGCGGCCACGCCCAAAAAAAGCAAACACATTTTTTTCACCCTATGCATAACGATTTCCATATACGACGGCTTGGGCTCGCTTTCCTTTTCTTTTTTTTTTTTTTTCCTTATTATTATTATTATTATTTTTGGTCATGGCTGGCATTGGCATGGCCTAATGGCCGTTTACGAAACGTTTAAGCTACGGTCTCCCGATCCCTGGCCGCACACCGGGCACCGGCCTGGCTCCCACTGTGGCCGTTATGGGCGTGTGAATGGCGCACATGTTACACCGCACCCGCCCACCGGCCCGACCGGGCCGGGCGAGTGAGCAATTGGTGGGGCAAATGAGGGATCTTGCGGCAAACAAAGTTTAAGACCAAAACATAAATTCACGCAAAATTACACACATCGGAATTGCTGCTAAGCTCCCAGCCAATGGCCAACGCTTCGCTCCCAAGGGACAGCAGCCGGAGCAGCAGCCGGAGCAGCCGGAGCAACCGACCCGACCCAGCCCAATCCGAGCTCCCAAATATCGCCCAGCCGTCGAGAGCATTAAGTGAACTGCTGCCTGACCGAATCGAAAACTGACTTTGGTCATTTTTCATGCGAACGTGGCTCATCTCTAATGCCGCGTCTCAGACGCAGTCCGAGCGCAATGACCAGCCAAGGCTGCGGCTCATTTCGATTTCAACTATTGGAACGTATCTTTGGCAATATCTTGCTGTTCAAATATTCATTAAAATCTGACATTTGATCATGAGTTGTCCTGGGGAATTCCATCATCAAGGGAGACTCTGGCGCGTCTGCATGAGCAGACAGAGTTGATGGGCTCCAGCATGAGTTGACTCTTTCGAAACTTGAGTCAATATACAAATGGCAATTGGAGAGCAGTGGAGAAGCCGGAGGAGAGCCCGAATACACCCAAAGTATGAGATGCACATATTCACTCATATTCAATGTCTTTTGTATGAGAAAATAATAAATACAAATATAGTCAAGTCACATAATTTGTACCCCACTAAAAATCGTAATAAATAAAAAAAAAAATCTATCGCCTTGAAAAAAATCGTTCTCGATAATTCTCGATAATTTTAATAAACAAAGACTGATCTCCCTGATTTTTCAAATTATCGGAACTCTACTGTATATAAAAACTTTGATTGCAAATTTAACATTGAAATTTAGCTAGAAGTGATACTAATGAAGTTTTGTTTATGATTGAAAGAAATACAGAGGCTCGATAATAAGGTTCGAAGTTCATATATGTATATATATATTTATTTGACATCTAAGGCTATATTGATATAAAAATGGCCAAGAACCGATTAATATGATATATATTATATAGGAAAAAAAGTGAAGTCTGTAAACAGCTTTGACACATTTAAACTAATGTGGAATATGGAAAAAAATTGTTCAGAAGTGATGAAAGTGTCTTATAGAACAAGACCCAGAAAATAGGTCCAACAACAAGTTTCGAGATGCTATTGCCCTCATCAAAGTACATCTAATAAAATGAGTCATGGAATGAGTCATGATGTGAGTCATGGAGTGAGTCATGGAATGAGCCCAATTGCAGCCCTATGCCTAGAGCTCTGCCAGAAGCATACAAATTTATGTCTGTATGGGCTTAAAACAAATTATAAAATATTTAAAAATCTCCAACTTTAGACTTTACTTGATAAGAGTTGCTGCTCTTCTAGATAGCTAGCAATTTCATCTTATACGATCATGAAAATCGAATTTCTTTATATGATTTTCACTATAGTTTCATGTCATATTCAAAACAAATTAAAATCCAGAAAGTCAACACTAAATAAAACACCCCGAAAACGCATTTATTTACATGTGTTTTTAGGCTTTTGTTAATAACTAATGAATCGACATATCGAAGCTAGAAATCAGGTCTTCGATTTATAGGTAGCTTACAGGGCTGCAGAACATGTATTTGGATTCGAAATGGTAATACAGTCAAGTCTCCATATTTTATAGCCAGCTAAATCGAAAAAAAATCCATCACCTTTAAAAATAAATTATCGATAATACTCGGTAGTTTGAATTTCTAGGTAAATCGAAAAAAAACCTGATACCCCTGGCATTTCGAATTATCGGAACTCGACTGTAGTAATAACCTAATAAAAATTATAAATAGTTTAGTTGCTATAGACTTCTGTTTACGGCTTTGTTTCAATACAAGTCTTAACTATCCCAACAGACTGTGCCTAGTGCTTAATCATCAGCATTTCATTCCAAATTCATTAACTAGATTGGGCTATGATTATTTATCAATCAACACAAATTAAACATTTGCTAAATGGAATAAATAATTTATAATAATTATTTGGAAACTTGGGAAGGATTTGCTTGGCGGAATTTCCCAAAGCGATGTATTTTCAAAGGCAACCAAATTTTTAAGGGCAACTCTGTTAAGAGCTTATACATATATTATATAAATATCCTCTTATCACCTATTTATCATACATCTAATATATATGAAGCTCAACATTCCACAGCTATGAAAGAACTTTAAAATTAAATGAAATTGAAGTGAATTTTGCTTCTTTTAGCCTGACTAAAAATAAGAATACGTATGACATAATCCATTAATATTGTTATTATTATAATCGTACTATTATTGTCCGTCACAATTTGGGGCATTCGAATGCAGATTCCGGCATTTGTCTTTCAATCAGCCAAGTCGCCCGACCCGTGCAGTCCGGCTCGCGCGTCAACAAAAGAAGCTCACGGACTTCGTCAACTCAATAAAATCAACAATTGCCAAAGCTGATACTGAATTGATTGGTAATCGATAGAGTGAGGGAGTGCCAGGGCCAGGGCGAGGGCGAGAGTCGATGGGTGGAGGGTGGTTGAGGGTGGTTGAGAGCGTGTTGTCGTCACAAAGCCACCAGCAACTCGTTCACAATGTTATCCCAGCGGCAAACGGCGGGCTTTGTGTCCGCTTCTATTGCTTCTATTATTGACGTGTGGCATGTACAAATATATACAGCGGCGTTTACCAAAGCAATGTGTGGATTGTAAATAATGCGCATATTGCTCATACGACTTGTTGCCACTGAGCCAACGAGCCATCGAGCCAACGAGCCATCGAGTCACTCGCTGTCAGTCGATAACGTCGCACAACTGTCACAGGCAAATGACTGCCATACATTTTCATTTCATTGTGTGCTGCTGGGGCCCGGCTTCTCTTTAAAGAGCAGCGATTGGCCAAGCACCGAATATGGCACACTGACTCACATAAGCTGATGCACACTCGCAATTGTAATCCGATGTAATGCAAGATAAGCACTTGTTCACCTGTCGTTCGGTGATTTAATGCCGTGCGATTAAGTTTGCTTTCAATCGGTTTATAGTTTGCACTGAGCATTGATTTCGATGGGGCTTAATGCATACATATGTATGTACATATATGTATACACACACACACATTTAAGTGACTGTTTGCATTAGTGATGAGAGCGGGAGCATTGCGCTCATTAATTGCAAATGCCAATAAATCAGAATTGAATCAGCTTGACTGGACAATGAGAGAGATCCCGTTTTGATAGGTCAATATTATATATTTATATTTACATAATACGCTGACTCTTGTGGCTACAGACAATGTTTTTATTAGAATGAATGCTTAACTGCTCAAAGATAAATACAAATAAATAAAGCAAGGCCAGCCATAAGAAAAATCATATATAATAGAAAGATTGAATGGCAAATATAATAAATAAATATATAAAATAATGATAAAATCAAAATAAAAAAAAAAATTAAAATATAATAAAAATAAAATAAAAATAAAATAACAGTAAAATAAAAATAAAATAAAAATAAAATAAAAATAAAATGAAAATAAAATTAAAATAAAATAAAAATAAAAAAAAGAATGAAAATAAAAAATAATTATAAAATAAAAATGGAATAAAATAAAATAAAAGTAAAAATAAAATACAAATTAAATAAAAATAAACATAAAATAAAAATAAAATAAAAATAAAATGAAAATAAAATAAAAATAAAATAAATATAAAATAAAAATAAAATAAATATAAAATAAAAATAAAATAAAAATAAAATAAATATAAAATAAAAATGAAATAAAAATAAAATAAATATAAAATACAAATAAAAAAAATAAAAATAAAATAAAATGAAAATAAAAAATAAATAAAATAACTATAAAATAAAAATAAAATACAAATTAAATTAAAAATATTTTAAAAATAAATTCATATATTCTTGAGTCTGCTTAATAATCACATATTTGGATTATTCACTAATTTTACCAGCAAAACGTATGCTTAGATTATTAAGGTTATATTAGATTATTAATTTTAACTTGTATTAGGAGTAAGTTAATAACTCTAGGTTTCAGAGCTGACGAACGTTTAGCCTTGTAATGGGTCTGGATTATGACAATCTTCTGGCGAGCCTGTAGCCTGTAGGATCGACTTTAAGTCGATCGCTCTAGGTTAAGGTCTCTGTGCAGACACGAGCTTCGAACGCAATAAGAGCGGCTAGTGTAAAACTTGGGAATATGTTTCCAAGGCATTATTTGTAATTAAACCAAGACAGTGTTTCACAGTATGGCTACAAAATAATGCTTGAATTAATTTAATCCTTATAGATTTTTTGCTATCCTCTTAAGTGCACCCAGCTAAAATTGTTTTCAATTTATCGCGATTCCTTCATATCTTCCTTTAACAACGGCGAGCAAGACGTCATTAGGTCTCTCAGTATTTATTAGAGCATTCTATATTCAATAGAGGACAAATGAACCGAAACAATGGTTCACATGCACATATGATACTCTATAGGGTACTCTTACAGTGTTGTGAAATGCATGCAAGGAGCAATGATGATGGCAACTTCATAGAGCGTTTCACTTGGGCCTGTGAAATTCAAGCGAGAAAAAAGGGAAGCCAAACACCGCACTTGCATGTATCCAAAAGAAATTCCATCGACTTATCTGTTTCTCTCTTTCTATGCGCCGCTTCGCTTCTCTGTCACGTTTTGTTTGTCCCTTCTGTTTTCTTTCTTTTTTTTTTTTGTATTTTTTTATGTGCCAACTGAACCCATTGTCTATTGCACTGCCACGTTCGGCTCCCAACGTGATGATTTAATAATAGAATGCCAAATTGAGTCTGAAATGCCTACTGGGGATGCAGCAGAGTCCCCCCCAACTCCGACCTATGGTTGTTACCAAACTGCTTTGCCGTGACAAATTAAATGAATCGACTTGGTGAATGGACTGAATACATTTGCTTTGCTGAGTGTTTTGCGTCCAACTATCCAGCGAAGTCAGCTGGCAAGTGCAGCTTGATTGATCATACAGCTACGAATGATATAGTGCTAATTGCCTGATTGCTGATATGTACGATCAGGCTTTTTAGTAGCTCTGACTCTATTCTAAGCTGATTCATCAGCTGAGTTTCAATGGCATTTTAATTTGATTCATCAGACCTGCATTGCTTATTCTCGAAGTGGGACTTAAAATACTTGAGATATATGTATATATCTATAGGTATTTTTATTTGAGTATATAATCCCTTTGTTAAAAATGTCAAAAATAAGGGCGTGACAGAGCCCACCAGGTCTATATATTCTTGATAAGCGAGGCGAGCTGAGTTGATTTAGGCCAAGTCGTCTGTCCACCCGTCCCTCTTAATTAAATGTATTCGGATCTGCCTTAGAGCTAGGGTGTCCGAATTTTTCAAATAGATTCATATGATATTATCTTATAATCTAATACAATATTATATATTATATTTTTTATAAGTTATGATTATTTTTCCTTCCTTTATAAATAAAATGTGAAAATCTTACAGAGAATATGTAAATTAAATGCTTTAGAAAACTTTAGCGTCAAATTAAAAAATAAAAAAAAATACTGAAAAATACTAAAACAATTTACAGGAAGAATCGAATCGTACAAAACTGTGTAAAGTTAAAAACAAAAAACAAAACAAGAAGGAAAATTCTGCTTAAAAAAAAAAATGATTAAGCAATTTGCATTTGATGAGTTTTTTATTCAAGTGAAATATATATTTTTAAGTAACCTTTTGTCTGTCTATTTCTTTTTGATTTTATTGTTTTAAATCCTACTATTTTCAAAAAATGAAGTTAACAAAAAAAAAATTGTGAAGCAATTTTCATTCAAGTGAAAAATATTGGCAAATATTTTTCGTAACCTTTTCTCTGTATTTTTTTTTTAAATTCTACTAAAGTAAGCAATTGAAGCTATCCATATTCTATAAAAAAAATAAATAAAAAAATTTAAATTTAACACATTGTGAAATATATTGGCAAATATTTTTCGTAACCTTTTCTCTATATTTTCTTTTTTTTTTACAACATCCAACTAAAGTCGGCTATCTATCGGGCTGATAAATATAGTTTTTGGAGTTTATTTACAGCGCTGAAACAATATTTTGTGGCATAATTGAAATAACTCGATTGTCTGACTGCCTGCAGGCTAACAGTTTGCAGTTTGCAGTTTGCATTTTGTATTAGCATATGCCGTTGCCCGTACCGAACCGAGCCGGGCCGAACCGAACAACGCCAACCCCAACCCAAACAGCCGCGTGTTGCACACTTGATGGGGCAGTGGAAATTCCATTGCAATTGTCGCTGGCATTCAGATGGAACTGCGCCCCATGCACAACAGCGAGCTGTGGAGCCGCATTTCAGATAGCCATGCTCCACACCCACACACACACACACCCCCACACACACACGCACACACAAACAGCTGCAGCTGCACTCCTGGGAATGTATCATGTAGCCATTGCACGGATGTATGAGTTACGGCTATGGCTACAGCTATGGCTACGGCTATGACTACGGCTATGGCTACAGCTATGGCTACGTGAAATATTTGTGTAATCGCTGCCATCAATATGTGTGTTTACAGCGCGATTTTAATTGCATTTTGTCTGTGTAAAGACTCGCAGCATTTCCGATACGCTTTTTTTTTCTTTATCCCCATTCGATTCCCATTTTTGTTTTCGCAATTTTATTTTACTTGTGTATGTCATTACACAACATTTGCAGGCGGAAAATGAAAATGAAACGAGCAAAAGTGCCCTGAAAGGGAGTGCACGCCTAAGAGATACCCTGAGCTACGTGCAATCATTCTTAAGATTCTTTTATAATATAGAGTACAAATGACTCATGTACACACAGACACACACACACATATAAGCTGTTCTCTATTTACTATACCATTCTTAGGCCTTCACTAAGATAACTAAAATGAGTTTAACAAAGTCAAAAACTGTGTAAAAAATAAATTTGAACTACGCTTAAAATGAACTGAGATTAAGGATTTTTATCGATAGTTCCTTAACGGGAGAAGTTCCGGAAAAAAGGTAGACTCGTACACCGTACGGTAGGATATATAAAATATATATATATATATATATATATAAACCAGAAGATAGGGGCAAGTACGGGAAAAAAACGAACGTACGGACAAGTGTATGAAGAGGCGGATGGACTGGAAAAAGAACAGACGGACGAACGGCTAAAAGGAAAGAGGGACGGACGGGTAAAAGAAGAGACGACGGGAGGAGCGGAGGAACAAACGGACAGACGGTAAAAATAATAGACGGACGGACAATCAGACGACTAGACGAACAGACAGACGGACGGACAGACGGCGAGAGAACAAACGGACGCACGAACCGACGCACAGGTGGACGGACGGACGAGCGGAGCAACAGAGGGACGGACAGGCAAAAGAAGAGATAGACGTTCGCGTGGACGCACGGGCGTACAGCTACAAGAACAGAAGAACGAACAAATGTACAAAAACACGGACGAACAGACACACAGACGTAGCTACGCCGCCTCAGCACCAGCCATGCCTTCCTCTGCCTGTTACATAAATGGTCACAAAATCAGTATACCCCGCGCCGCCACTTTCAATAAGCATTGGGCACAAAAAAACCCAAACGGTAGAGTAAACACTTGAAGCCATGCGTAAGCTGCAGACAAACAGAATCGCAACTGAAGTCGACTCGAGTACATCCGAGTATTTATTGAGCAAAGATGCGTGAAAGAGACAGCAATCGAAGCTATGAAATGACAGCTGCACAGGTGTGCACTGAGCCCGATTGAGACTTGAGCTGAAGCCAGCTTGGCATTGGCAATCACATGGCTAATGCCGAATGTTGGCGTCGAACTAATGACCATGTTGTTGTCCTATGGCTGGCCAAAAGCTGCTGTTGTCGCAGTCATGCATGGACTATCGCGCGCTCTCTCTCTCTCTCTCTAGTTCACACTCTGCCTGCAGGTCTCTTCATTCTCTCTCTCTCTCAGTCAGTTTATTTGCTCAACAATTTTAAAATCAATTAAACGTACTAATTCGCCAGCCTGTATAACACGGCCTGAGGCAAACACCTGTGGACCATGACAAACACACACACACACACACACATGCATACACTATAACTGTAGATGTAACACGCACAATCATCCACATTCGGTAGCCCATTTATTTATAGTAGATTGCGGCCATAGATGACCCCCAACGATGAGCTCCCTTTCGCCTATTCAATTGTTGAACTATCCCAGCCCTTTCCTGACTCTGACCCTGGCCGTGGCCGTGGCCCTGGCCCTGGCGCTGCCTAGAGCCTACCGTAATTTGTATCTATTTTATACAGAGACACAGTTTTGGGATTTGCACTTTATTGCTACGGTCATTTCGATTTTCGAAACCCATACGAAACTAATCAAATTTCTGGCTATTTATTTATTCATTCGTGCGCTGCACAGTGGGTGCAAAACCCACAGAAATGCACATAAATCTATATGTGAGTACACACAGAGAAAGAGAGAGAGAGAGAGAGATAGAGCGACATAGACAACGAATTTTCTTTAATGTAATTCCCCAATTGATTGGCTCAGCCCAGCAGCTCAATGAACAGCATCAGAGCCGTTCAGCCGTAGCCCAGGTGCTGAGCGAGGGTTGAGATGGTCAACAAATTTAGCATATTGCTCATACGACCCGTTGCATCCGCTCATAAATTGAATTCCAGTTTATTTGTTTGGCGAATAAATAAAAGTCGCCATCAGCTGCAGGCAGCAGTTCCAAGTGCTTCAAATGTCAGCTTAAGACTGAAATATCTCAAATATAAATATTCATATACATGACATTTACAGCTAATTGCATTTGAGCTAGAGACATACGGCTTCACTTTAAGCTTAAACCTAAAGAGCTTATCGAATTGCATAGCAAAGCGTAAAATAAATTTCATCAAAATGTTTTCACCAACTGCGCAGATGGGGAGGGGGAGATGCTGATGCTGATGCTGATGCTGATTCTTGTCGAGCCCCGCCCAGGAGGCGCAAGACAAATTGCTTGGACCAGGACATTAAGAACTGGCAACTTGGCAGCAATCTGTCAACACTTTCGAGGGCGTCCGCCAGGTGCACCGAATGCCCTTCAGCTACGTAATTATTTATATTCCCACCCACCCAAACGACTGCCGCACCGCACCGCACCGCCCCGTCCGGCCCCACGACCGCAAAAACGGCAGCAGCGGAGCACGAAATGCGAAAATACTTTAAAAAGCAATTAGTCAACAAAGTTTGTAGGCCCAAACCGGGTGACTTGCATTTTTAAGCAGCCCGCAAAGAGCACGAGTAAAGCAGCTGAGGAAAACGAGAAACGAGAAACGAGAGAATTACAAAAATACTCAACAACAAAATATGACCAGCAGAATCTAATTAAAATAATGATATAGAAACAACAAAACAAAAGCTGCACGACTACAACAAAGAAACAGCAATGCCTGCTGAAGGTACTTCAGCTTAGTGGTCCAAAGCCCTGTGTAATTAGAGCAGTAAGGACATATTGCAAATGGCTTTAATGCGCTTTCATACGAAACTGTTTAGTATTATTTGTATATGAAATATTTTACACATATATTATTTATGTACTCTATATATAACAAGAAAATTAAAACAGAAAAAAATTAAAAATATATATACATAATATATATATGTATATACTTTATGAGCTCTGCCTTCTGTCTATTACATACACCTACAAAAATATTAACAACCGAATTTTAAAAAATATATATATATTGCAAAATTATTTCCAATATTCAATAGGTTGGAAAAAAAAATAATAATAATCCTTAAAAAAAAAAATGAAAAACAACAATTATTACCATGAAAATGTATATTTGTAGATTCTATGCTTAAACTGTTTTTTTTTTTACTTACTATTAAAATTAAATAAATTTTAACAAACGGCAATACAATTAAAAAAAATAAAATTAAAATACAACAGTATTTCAAAAAAAAATATATAATATATAAAATATATAAATTAAGATAAAAAAAATTAATTAAATTAAAAATATCAATGAGGAATCAAATATTGAATAAAAAAAATTGATTTTATATAATTAATTATATATATATTTTTTATTTATTTATTTTTTTTATTTATTTTTTTTAATATTGTAAAATAAAAATGAAATACAAATTAGGGTATAAAATTTATTTATTTTATAATATTCATTTACTTGTTTTATTTACTTCATTTTTTCATTTTTTTGTTATCATTTATTTTTTATTCTTTTATTTAGTTTTGATTTTATGATTGTGTTTTTGTTTTTACCATCTTAGGTCTAACTGACATCTATTCAAGCAAACTATATATATTTATTTATTTATTTATATAACTGTAGAAATTTTAATATAAATAAAATTCATATTTCTAACCAATTTTAGAGCCTTTTGAGTGCGAATCGCAAAACACGACTATAAATACTGCAATTCCACTAGAAGCCACATGTAGAGCTCAACCGTGACAGAAGGAGTTAGAAAGAGACAAATAAAGAAAAAAAGAGAGAGAGAGAGACAACATTGCTCATTAACATAATTAGTGGAGCTGAATTGGCATTATGCAGCTTTGACAGCTGTTTAGATATTCGTGAAAGTTGCAGCAAATTTGATGAAGTCGAGTCAGAGTTGGGGAATGATAAGCGGACAGAGCGGAACTGTGCGCATTATTGTAGACTTTGGACTGAGTTAAATGATAGATAAGTAATTGCTTAGACAGCTTAAGCTTATTAAATATTAATGACGCTTCGCTCTGCCTCACTCTCCCCTTCCTCCTATCCCCCTCTTCTCTATCTCTCTACGCAAGGCTCACTCAAGCCTAGGGGCTTTAAATAAATGGTTCAGCGTCTTTGAAGTGACAAAAGATTTGCGTATTGCTGAAATTATTTATGATACTCATGCGGGAAAGCGAGTTGAGTATATTGATTTTGCTCTATGAATGAATGGAAGAGATGAGAAATCTCGTATATAGCGTCGATTCGCCCACTAAGGGCGTGTATCCTCAGTATTCCCGGGTTGAAATCAATAAGCTCTGATGGCTAAATCTAAGACTATTATGGGCGTGACAAATCGTAAAATGAATTCGAATGAGTATTATGCAGTTGGCAACACCCGACTGCAGTGCTCTTACTTATTTCTAAATGATTGTGGTAAACCCAATGAAAAACGCAATCAAATAATTATGCCAAGTACCAAATAAGATAATCGTGCATTGCTGATGCTGATGCATATCTACTCACAGTATGTGTCAGTTGTTAAACGATCGATGGTATCCTGTTTCAATTTCGAGCTCTTTTTTCCCATGTTGTCGTTGTAGCTGCTCTATCCGGTTCTGGTTGCTGTTGTTGTTGCTCCTTAAATGACGGCGCTGTTACTGCTGAGACTTCACCTTTTGGCAGCACTTGACTACTATTGCTTTTTAGTGCCAAACTTTTAAGTTTCACAACTTGTTTCTTTTTCGTTTTTTTGTTTTTTTTTTTTTTTTTTTTGTTTTAACTTTTCCTAAAGTTTTTTAATATGCTCTATAATATTTCGCTAGATAAAAAAAGGGGCACACATACACACACAAACAACTATAACTATAACAAGCATTACAACGGAATTGCACCATTTCACACAAAACTCTATTGATTCGACTTGAAATTATTTTGTTTTCCTTTTTCCTTTTGTGTTTGGTGTTTCGTGTTTTGTTTTTTCCTCTTTATGTTCTAATTTGTGCTATATCGTACTTAGTGCGCTCACGTCATGTGTTCCGTGTGCCGATAGTCAGGTGTTCAGATTAGAAGATAAGCCACGGATACATTGATAAGCTGGCAACTGCGCGCTTGGCCCTCAAATGCACGTCTCTAATACATGTACTACAAATTTAATCGATTATCTAAATATATGCAAAGAATGCGCTTAATATAAACATAGTTAATTATGTTGGGCCCTTGAATATTTACGTAAATAGTTGTATTCCGGGAGCAGAAGATTTCAGATTGCCCACGATGCAACGATCCTATTATCCCAAATATGGAAAAGACCTTGATATGAACGGATATATTTTGCAAGGCTGCAACTCATATGAGTGCAAGAGAGCCTTAGACTATTCTCGCTACTTTTTTCTCGATCATTTCCTGAATTCCTGGCTGTTCATTTTTTTCTCTCCCTCTCTCGTCCTGTATCTAAAGCTGTGTGGATCTTTGCATATCTTTCTGTGTTATCCCCATACTCCTGTCTTTCACTTTGCTCTATCATGTTCTCAATCTCCATCTCTTTCTATCTCACTTCTCTCCCTTTGTCACCTTCTCTTACTCTTCCTCTCTCTATCTATGTCTCTCTCTATCTGTCCATTAGACGAATACTATCACTCTCTATCTCTCTTGATCTCTCTCTATCTCCGCCTGTCTGTTTTTATTCTCACTCTCTCTCTCTCTCTTTCTCGCTCTCTCTCTTTGACTCACACCCTCTCTTTCTATTACTTACTCTCTCAGTCTGTCTCTCATTCATTGCGAGCTTTCACTTTTTCTCCCTTATGGTCTCTCTCTCCCTTTCACTCTCTCTCTTTCTCTCTCTTTTTTTTTGTTCTCTCTCTCTTTCTTCCACTTTCTTCCTTTCTATGCCTCTCCTCTATATTTTTTGCGATTGTCTCTTTCTCGTTCTTTTCGATATAACTTATATTTTTATCATAGTCTCTCTCACTCTTTTTCTCTCAAATTATTATATTATATTTTCTTATCTACCTTATATCGATTTCTATTCATCAATTTGGTCTCAATCTTTCTTTTGTGCCTTCTCTATTCTGCCTCACTATGTCTATCTGTCTATCTCTTTCCGCTCTCTCCTTATTCATTCCCTACTCTTTCCTCTATCTGCTCTCCCATATTCCCTCTCTATCTTACTATCACCCTCTTTCTCTCCCTCTCTCTCTCTCTCTCTCTCTCTCTCTCTCTAACTACCTCTATCCTGTTACATATGCCTGATGAATAATTTATATATTATTTTCATTTATGGCAACAAATGCGAATTGCACAAAACGTTGGCTCGATTGACGGGATTTCGTAGATTGATCTGCTGCTAGATGCAACCGTTTGGCATAATGGATTACGCTTTATCCTGTTGACAATTCATTTGTTATGGCTGTACGGCGTAGATGTTGTGCAATTTGCATGAAATCCAACACAAAGCTGACAGTAGACATTTTGATGACTCGGACAAAGACACGATGGCAGTCGGATTGTGGGCGAGACCCTGGCCGTTGCCTGGATGTTCAATTTGGGGTAGACGAGGCGTGTCATGCACCAAAACAAGAAAACAAAAAAAAATACGAAATAATGAAGACGTACACAAAAACATAATAGAACTGAACACACGCCAAATACATCGCACACATTTCACATTTCACATTTCAGGTCAACTCTAGACTCGAACTTTTCATGACAGTTGCCAATGGCAACAGTGACAGCAACAGTGACAGCAACAGCAACAGCAACAGCAACAACAACTAAAAAATGGCCAGAACGGGGAGCTGATGCTAACAAAAGCGCATAAAAAAGAAACTTAACCCTGCGTATGTGGGTAAAGAGTGACCAAGGGTGCTGCTGACTGTTGTCCCTTACTCTCAGCCTCCCTCTCCCTCTCCCTCTCCCTCTCCCTCTCCCTCTCTCTCTCTCTCTTTGTACTGCCTGCTGCCACTGACGCGCATAGCATAAAAATAAGTTGCCTTTGTTTGCCCAGGCAGACAGACACGAGCGACGACAATGACGACGACGACGACGACGGCGACGGCGATGGCTCTGACAATGTCGCTCGCAATGAGGCGCATAAAAATGCAATGAAATAAATGCTGTTAATTTCAGACGTACAGCAACAGCAACAGCAACAACAACAACAACTAGTAGCTGGCAGAGCTCTAGCCGCAGCAAAAAGTGTCAAGTGCGGGCCAACAGCCAAAATGAAAGCCACACACTCCGCCCGCCCACAAAAGTAGGCAATGGTTTTTTTTAAGCATCCCAAGTAGTTCATGCATGCTGCTTAGACGAATCTTCAGGGGCGAAATTCAAATGCATGTATATCTATATCTATATATGTATATATATATATCTATATATGCATATATGTATATATACAGCCAGGCAACAACCTCTTGAACTAAAATCTATCAAGTATCCAACAAGTATCCCCTTGAACTTTGCCTGCGATATTGCTGCAAACTCTTGCCTCTTCAAGCTGCATATTCGGCTTACGCCCTAGCCTTCAAAAATATATATTTAATTAATTTCTACTGGCGTAAGAACACTAAGGAAATACCCTGAGCTAATTATATCGAAATTTGCGACTAAAAGAAATGAAAAAAGAAAAAGAAAGCAAGTAAAAAGTTCTAGTCAAGCAAAAATAGCCAACTAGACAATACCCAGAAGTCAGAGAGGGTCTAATCTGCTTTTTAATATACTAATCAACCTGAATCTGGTTTAGCTTTTTTCGTATACGTATTTTTATGCTACCTTTAGTAGTAATATAATTTAGTTTTGCATGGAACAATAATAATAAATAAATAATATTATTAATAATAAGAATAAGCCCAATGAAGTCTGTAAGTAAACTTATCACGCCTTGGCAACGCCTCTACCAACACCGTCATTTCACTGCTCAAACACCATCTGGCAAATGGAAGCTAAAGTAGCAGCTGACCAGTTAGGCAATCGTGTTTCTTAGATGAGACAAGAATGCACATATAAGTTAAGACTTTCGACGATCTAAGGAGGCTGGAGAGTCAGACATTCAAGGGGAGAACCTAACGAGTAGAACAGATTTAGTTCAGTTTATATTCGGACTAGAGAGAGTTTAGACCTATTGCTCCAAATTATATAAAATACATTATTTCATTGAACACAAAGTTGTTATATATTCACAAGAACCTAACACAGCATCCCCAATCACTAGTACTCTAGTGTGGGAGCGCTTAACTTATATATGGAGAAAATTTGAGCACTTGGCCAATTGGCTAAAACCTTTCCTTCATAACTTCTGCCTGACTTAACGGATTTTAATGAATTTTCTAGCGTCTGATCTACATATTGTATAGAATATTTGTAGATATAGTTTCGCCTGAAACTCTGTCGCATATTGGCTAAATTTGCAGTTGTACTACAATTTTTAGAATAAAAAACAAAAAATCAAAAACAAAAAGAAAGTGAAAAATCTCTAAATACATTCATATAAATAAATATATATTATTCATAAATATATATTCAGAGGCTCTACCCCTAAGTTACTCTAATTCTACAACTCAGATTACCTATTAATAATCTAAACTAAACTTGATCTGCACGTGTTTTCTTAAAGATTCTTAGATCTTTAGATTGGATGACTGACGAGCAGGCAGTCGAATATCGTAAGATGACTCAGCTAATCACCCTGTTCACGAGTATATATACTTTATGCTTTCTGCCACGCCTCCTTCAATCTGTTACAGAGCACCAATATACCCTGCACCCTGCTCATTCACAAAGTTCTCAGGCCATTCGAGCGCATAGTTCGGCGTTATCGCCTCGTTAAAAGTAACTAAATAGTTGTACTTGGCTATTTTTGTACATGAAAATACTTTTCAACTATTTGCTGTTTCTTTTCTTATTTTATTTTCATTTTATTTTTATTTTATTTTATTTTTGTTGCTTGCAGATATTATCAGGCTAAACTTTAGCTGGCTGTGTTATGGAAAACAAAGACATTAAATATTATTCGATCCATGGCAGTTGTTTGCCTTGGCTATTATTTTAAAAGTCGTTTTTGTCCTCGTTTGTTTACGAAATTGACAGAAACACACACACACAATAGCGATAACACCTGACTTATATATATATATATACAGAGCGCCTCTTGTTTGTTTTTTCTCTTGTTTTTATACTACATATACTATTGGCATTTTCTAACTAACCACGACTCATTCTCTGCATGTGCATAAGCATGCATAACTATGTATGTGTGTGTGCATGTGTGTGTATGAGCGTTATCTTGTCAGCTGCCTGTGCCTGTGTGTGTGTGTGTGTGTATTTGTGCATTCGTGTGTAATGCCTTGGGAAAAGCTTTCTCAGTATTCCGCTTTGCAGAATTGTTCACACTAAAAATATTTTTACGTTTATTTCGTTCACAGCTGGCTGCTAATGCAGTGCCAGACAGAGATGCAGGTAGCTCACGCATACACGCATACATGCATGCACATATACGCCTTTACCATTGCCACGCCCACCTACCCAAATTCGGTGGCTTTAGCTGACTTGTAGGTGTAAGTCGACGCTTTTTATCTGAATGAATGTCGTCCCAGCTATGTGAGTGTGAGTGTGTGTGTCTGTGTGTGTGTGTGTGTCTCTGTGTGTGTGAGTGTGTATATATATATTGCTGCAGCATTTATTTCTCTTGCTTGTTGCAATTTTATTGCTGCATTTGTATGTTCATCTTTTACTTTGCTTTCGGCTGAGCCTAAATAAAAACGAAACGCCTGAACGTATGCAACGTTTTTTTTCCTTTTTCTATTTTTGGTATTTTCCTGTTGCTCCTCTGCTTCGTTCGGTTACACACGCCAGCAAAACTATGGGCTTTGGCAACTTTGTCAACTCTGATGCCGTTGGCAGCCATCGCCATAATCTGGACGAGCTATTCGAATTAAATGGATTGTGAATTATATTTGTGCAGCACTCGAATGACAGGTCAGTCGTCATAAATTTTCAAATGAATGCGAATGCGAATACGAATGCTTATATGAGTATTTAAGTGCTTGCCGTATTCATTTTTTATGCTCTACATAAAAATTTGAGCATGGAAAACGCGTTGACACTGTCGTAAGCCATGGCCATATAAGACATATTATTTCCAAATATAAATATATAATAATAAATATATGAAGGCACATATATGTTTATATATTTTTCATAATGAATAAATCGCGTCAAGCACAGAGCGTGTTTATTTCGATTATTCGAGACTTATTGCTTGACAAATAGCGACTTTTAAGCTATTTATATATACTTGATTAGGTTAACTAACTAAATTCAACTGATCAAGTCCAAGTTCAAGTTCTTGTCCAGAGTGAAAGCTGAAGACGTGAATTCTAAAACACATTTATTCTTTTATGAACATTTTCTAAAAAAAAATCTACATGGAAATTATTTTCCATAAATCGCTTAATATTTCCTTATTTTAAGATATCGATAAAAATCGGTCAATCGTTAGAATTTGCACATGGAAACACGGGGTATACTAATTTTTTAAATAAGAGCTCTACATCCCATCTCAGTCTCTCTCAGCAACACACGAGGATACGATCAGCAGGAGCTATATTTGTCTCTCTGTCTCTCCTTCTCTCTCTCTCCTTCGCTCTCTCTCCTTCACTCACTCTCTCTCTCCTTCGCTCTCTCTCCTTTACTCACTCTCTCTCTCTCTCTCTCCTTCTCTCTCTCTCCTTCGCTCTCTCTCCTTCACTCACTCTCTCTCTCTCTCTTTCTCTCTCACACACACACTGAAGCATAGCTTAGATATTGATTTCAAGTAAACTGTGTTCCCTTTGGCTTAGGATATTTCGAATTATTCATACACACACCACACTAAGTTTCTATATAAACTAGATATTATTTTTCATAAAAATCGATATAAATATTCACGCCTCTTTCAATAAAGCAAAAATTCAAGGAATTTGTCATATAAGAGCACTCCCCCTTGTCCTGGGCCTAGGTACCATTCTACATATATATGTATATAAATGTACAATATATTTATCAAAGATCGAATATCTACAAACCAAGTTAATAAATAACTAATTTCGAATATAGACTGTCTCTATGGGAAGAAACGCAGCTGCTGCCTAAAGTGCGTACTATGCTTATATGTGGCTATCTGAGAGTGTGTGTGTATGTGTGTGTGAGTGTGTAAACAAAAAAAAATCAACTGTTGAAATAGCAGATCGATGCAGCGCTTAGGATAACTACTATTAAAGCAGAATGAATTAGAGTGGTCTGAGAGATAGAACTGCTAAGTCATAAAAGAATAAAATATTATCCAAAATGCAAGTCTCTAGGTTCATTTCATTTTACTTTCGTGAAGGAGTGTAAATATATTGATACTTCCAAATGAAAGAAGTGCAAAACCAATAATATATATATTTCATATTACATACATAATGTCTTTAGCTTTACTCATACTCATTATTATGTATCTACTATCTAAAATTCAACTCTAACTCTCAGAGCTGTAGAGCATAATAAATTATCTACATATCCTAAGTAGAGCAACAAGAATATGTTAGGAGTCGAGCGCACGGGACAGCATAATTATAGTTTCCCGACTCCCACTAACAACAGCTGAACTTAATCAAATATCGATATTTTTCGATTGGCCACTCCTCAAAGGGGCGCACCACCTGATAAATTATGCCACTACTGAGCTGGGTCAACCGTAATTTATGAGAACAAAGTTTGCGCTGGCAGGCTGTAAGGCTATGAAGGCTTGAAGGTGGAGGATTCCCAAAGTATTCAACTGTAGTTGAGCTAGAAATATATAAAAGAATTCACGTAGAGAGGGATACTGAGGGTACGGTGTAGAAACCCTATAGAGCGGATATTCAAACCTGTTAACAAAAGTCGAAAGTGGGCATTGAATTCTTTAGCTACAAATGGATATGAAACGAAACTTATTTACGCCAGCATTCAAGGAGTATTCAGAAGTATTCAAAAATTGTTAGCACTTTATCAGACGAGACCAAACCAAAGTTAGAGTCCCTAACTATAGAGGAACCGTTCATAAAACCTATATACTCTTTACTTTCTGTGAAATATTGAATGTGCATAGGTATTCAAAGAGTATTCAAAGGTATTCAAAAACTAATTGCACTTTGTGAGTCAAATGGAAACTAGATAATCCAAGTGCAAGTCTTTTGCTACGAATGGATATTCCACACAATCTATATTCTCACGATGAGCTGGCATTGCACGATGCAAGATGAATACACTCATGAGGCATATGGGCAAGTATTCAGAAAGTATTCAAAAATAATAACACTCAGTGAGACGAGTCGAAGCAAAGGAACTTTTCGCAAAATCCAGATACTCTGAATATGTGTAAAATATTCAATGTGAATTACTTTTCAATAGGTATTCAAAGGTATTCAAAAGGTATTAAGAGTCAGTGAGATTAGTCAAATCTGGATACCGAAAGTCGAGTCTCTAACCATTGAGGAGCCACTCACAAAACTTATATATCCCTATATACCTATATACCCTTAGTGCTTTCAAAAGAGTTGAGCTTAAAACACATCTATAATCCTAAGTAATGTATTCAAAATTATTAGGCACAAGCCCTATATACTCCTAAAACTTTGTGAGCGAGTATCTAAAATTTATTAGCACTTAGCGGGGCGAGTGAAAAGTGAATAACAAAAAATTGATTCTCTCAAGGGAACTTTCACAGAACCCATTAGCTCTTCTAGCTTTTTATGAAGCTCCTCCAATCGTATTAAACACAAAGCCTGAACCCTCATAACACTTTATGAAAGAGCATTAAAAGTAAAGTGTGAATTTTATAAAAATTGATTAAAGAAATTCAAGTGTAAGGAACCTTTCACAAAACCCATTTACAGTTAACACTTTAGGAACGAATATTGGGCAACAAAAATAACTTTTCCAAGAATTTTGCCAATTAAACGTATCTAATGGGTATACCTAGAAATCTGTTATCGAAGACTTTAAATGCTGTCGGTTACTTGAGAGCATATAAAATTGTTTATATATATATATATATAATTTTTTTTATTTTATTTTATTTTTTTTTATTTTTTATTATTTTTATTGCACTGCAGCACAAGAAATTTCGTTGGAATGACAAAGTTCTTGACACTTGGCGTTGCTCGAACGTTTGTTGTAAAGAGATTTGTTGCATTATCAATTATTTAATAATTGTTGTAAATTAAAAGGCACTTCCAGTCAGTTGTTGCTGTTGTTGTTGTTGTTGTCACGTTTCAGTTGTCGATTGAGGCTCGGCACGCAATCTACGTGTAGCTAAGCCAGCGACGGATTTCGAATTGCATTTGGACAAAGCAGACAGCTCATATACCCTGCCAGCTGTAACGACCTACTGCTCCATCTCTCTCTCTCTTTCTCTCTCTCTGTCTCTCTCTCTGTCTCACTTGCTGGTTTTCTCAGCCTCGGTTTGTATTTATTATGATTACATGGCATTTGTGTGGGTGATTGCACCCATTGAGGTGCCAGCGTATTGCGGGTGCGGGTGGCTCAGCGTGAAGGGGGCAAGGGGGTAGGGGGGGGCATGCCATCCGAGAGTGAAAGACTTACAAAATGACAAACTGACAGTGTGACAGGCGGAACGGTCGGGGTGAGGAGCAACCGCAGCTGCTGCTTCAGCTAGTGGGAGTGAATCAACTTTTTTTTTTTTGTTTACATAATCCTTGCACGTTGTCTGCTTGTATATGTGTGCGTGTGTGTGTGTGTTTGTGTGTGTTTGTCTCTGTGTCTGTCTCCCTCTGTGTGCGCGTGTGTGTGTGTGTGTGCAAGTCAAATCGCAGCTTCCACCTGCAGCCCATTCGAGCTGCCTTTGAAAAGCGGCAACTGCTGGACCGCAGAATGTTAATTTGGGTCAAGTTTTGTAAGCGTTACAAATGCCAAGCCCCACATTCCAAGCACATACAAATACGTATATATATATACACTATGTATGCATGTAATCATATTTGTATATATATATTTGTGGCTCTCCTGCAGCACAAAGGTATGCAACACATTTATATATGTCTATATATATATAGGTGATATAAACACTTGATGTTTTGGTCCTTTTTGTTTTGTCTCTGTGCTTTAGCATTGCCTGATTGGCTGCTCATTGTTATTGCTATTGTTATTGTTATTGTTATAGTTGCTTTTGTTCAGCATGCTTTCATTAGCCATTTGTTGTTGTTGTTGCTTTTTTTTTTATTTACTTTATTTTATTTTCTTTTTATTACTATTATTTTTTTTTTTTTAATTTGCACTTTTGTTTCTTTTTTTTTTTTTTTTTTTTTGCTTACTTTCAATACTCGACGTCGTTGATATTTGTCGCTTGTTTATTTTGTATAATTTTTTATTTTATTATTTTATATTAAATATTTAAATAAATATACATATATATTTTCGTTAAGGCATTTATTGTGCAAAAAACTGTTAACGTGAAAAAAAAATGTTTATATATTTTTGTCGTCGACAACAACAAAAAAAAAACAAAAATAGAGTGGTAACAAGGCGAACAAACTGTTGTTAGAATTATGATTATATTTATGGCGTTTGTTGTTGGATGCGCTGACTGCGCTTGCTGCTCTTGATGTTTGTGTACGTGTTCGGCGTGTTGGCGCACTCGAGTTGCGTTGCGTTTGTTTGGCGGTCAAATCAACGACTGAAAGCGTTGGCACGTTCCACGAGCGAACGAACCAACCGACAAACATTCAATGGTGTGCCAGATGAGAGCCGTGTGTCTCGTATGCCCAGTCTCTCTATGTGTGTGTGTGCGTTGAGCATTAACAGCAAGCACAAGAACTACACACACACACACATATATATATATATATATATATGTATGCATGAATGGGCCTGCACGGAGCTGCCAACTTGATTCGTGGTGAATTTCGTGCCGCTGCTACGGCTCCTGGCCCTGCTTCAAGTTGCGTGCGGCTGCGGTTCATAACCGACTTATATAACGCACACTAGCAACGAACTCACCACACGTAAACGTAACGCAGGCAGCAGCAGCAGCAGGCAGCAGGCAATCAAATGCGGCGAGCTTTTCACCACACCCACAGCGACAGAGAGGTGAGCGCAGCTGTGCTGTGCTGGTGTGCGTGTTAGATGCGCGCTGGTATGCGTGTTAAAAGCTGCACCAGCAACATGGACAAGAACTTCCAACCAAATCAACAACAACAACAGCAACAACAACAACAACAGCAATGCGACCAAAAATTAAATGAAAATAGCCATTGCCTAATGCCAGGCGCCACAAAAGATAAGCAACAGCTAAAAGAAATACACACAAGCATACACACACATATATATGATATATATAAATTTCTATAAAAGAAAATGATTACGAAGAAAATCGTATGTCACACATTCTCCATTTGAATGGCAACGTGCGTCAAGCAGTTGAACGCTGGGTCTGACGTACGCACCGCTGTCAGTCAAACAGTTGAACAAACAAACAGCACACAATATAACAGTAGCACACACACACACAGACACACACACACAGTCAGTCAGAGATGAAGGAGACAGAGTCAGAGGCAGTGTAATGAAAACATTCGCCTTTTCGCCGAGTTGCGTGTCTTTAAATGACGTAACCACCGGCTACATACAGCACACAACGTACCACTACATAACGGGCCATGGGTACCGTTCACTTCACTTCACTTCAGTTCAGTTCAGCATTGTATGCGCGACGCCCATATCCACGTGCTTGGCCCCCGGGCCAACGACCATCATTGAGAGTTTGCCCAGTTAAAAGTTTACATTTACATATCTGATGTGTTTTCCTTTTCTTTTGCTTTCATTTTTGTTGTTGTTGCTGTTGTTGTTGCTGCTGTTGTTGCTTGTTGTTTTTGCCACGCTTGTTAATTGCCCAGTGGCCACGGCTTCAGTTTTTATGGCGCCCGGGCCCAAGCAGCCATTAGGTGTTAATTTGACGAAGACAGACAGAGAACACACACAGTAAGTGCCAGTAACTAAGTAAGCAACAATGCAATGCAAGACAATGGAACACAATTCTTCTGCCTCCCTCGCCCTGTCTCTCTCACTCTCTCCCTCTCTTTCTATATCAGCGAAACAATGATTTGCATGCAAAATCTCAAAAGGATTTCGTGTATATCATAGCTCACTTTAGATAATGAAAAACATAAATTAAATGTATGTAGCACGAAAAGTCTAGTTGGGGACATTTGAATGTAGAAAAACATATACTAAGAGGCTATTATTATTAATCAAAATGTGGAATGCCTTCATTACATGTCTGCTATACTGGATTGGGTTAAGCTATTCTAAATTGAGATATTAATTCATTGTAGTAATTGTAATAATAGTAGTAGACTGTAGTAATAGTAGTAGAAATAATAATAAACAGTAGTAGTAAATGCTTTTAATGGTTGGAATGTTAGTAATTTATAGTAGTATAAATAATAACAAATAGCTGTAAGAATACTAGTCAATACAAGTAGTAGTAGTAGTAGTAGTAGTAATAGTAGTAAAATAAGTAGTAGTAGCAGAAGTAATAGTAGTAAAATAAGTAGTAGTAGTAGTAGAAGTAATTGTAGTAATAGTAGCTGAAAAAATTATAGTAGTATTAGAATTAGTAGTAGTAGCAGTAGCAGTAGAAGTAATAGTAATAATATTAGCAAATGAAATAGCATCTATAGGAGTAATTCTTGTACCAAATTTACAGTTTATTAAACTGCCAAAAAAACAAAATGTAAATACTATCTCTTATATAAATTCTGAGATCGTCGCGTTCCATCGTACGGAGAGACGGACAGGTGACGGACAGGGCTATATCGACTCAGCTCGTCGCCTGATCAAGAATATATATATTCTTTATGGGATCTTGCACACCTCCTTCTGCCTGTTACATTTACAAAACCATTACACCTTGATTTCCCATTTTCAATGGGCTCAGAATATAAAAACTTGGATAAAAGGTCAATTAAAACCTATACAATGTAATTTACTTTTGAGTATGGGACGCGCTTTAGAACATTTAAAAACAAATTAGAAAATATTATTACAAATCACAAGATGCACGCTTAAGAAATTTGTTATCGAATAAAATCGAACAGATATCGATAACTTGAACAAGCACAATCCGAGCTGCTTATGTTCTAGAGCCTGTACTCTACCGCTTACATATTCCGAGATGAATCGATTCAAGCACAAGAGCAAACAGATCAATATACCTACTTTTATGGGCTCGGCCACGCCCTCGATGGACTGTGCACAGAGGCAGTACGGCCTGTTTAGCCTCGTTTTAAAAGGGACTACAAGCACTTCAAGCAACTTCTTAAAATAGGTCTGACAGCTCTGACCTTAGGCAAGGCAAAGTGACTGCAATGTGTACTTAAAATCAGGCCGAATTCGTATTTTTTTTATAAACAATTTATCTGGCTGGACAGCAGCTCTAACTAACTAAAATGTTTGAGAAACCCCAAAAAAAGAAACGAGAGAAAATATATATAAAAATAAAAGGGAACATTATTAATTACCATCGGCCATCTCCCTCTCTCTGCCCCTCTCTGTCGCTCTACTTGTTTACAATTTATCAAATTTGGATTTGGGATTGATTTGAGTTTACCTGCAATTAGGTAATTGAAATTGGCTCGCAATTGTTTGCCTCTCAATTTGTTTTTATTTTGTTTGCTTTTCTTGGCTCTGCAAGGGGAAAAACAAAAAAAAAACAAAAAAAAATAACAGAAAAATGAAAATGAAAATGAAATGATGGAAATGTTTATGCTCGGACATAAAAATAGTCAAGAGTTCACATAATTTATGGAGCACATATAACGCTAGCCCAGTTGCCAGTTGAAAGTTCTGCTGCCCCCGCCCCGCCCCCATCGTATATCATGTTGTTCTCAAAACAAATATTTTTTAGCCAAGCATTCCATTGCTGTCAATCGAAATGTTCGAAAAGTTCAGCTGCGTACACTGATGATTAGGTGGGAAGATAAATTTTAATTTAATGAACAATTTTTGGGGCTAAACTCGAGCGGCACGACTATGGAATACCCTCTGCGATTGGTGGCTTCTATTTGAACTGAAAACAGGTAAGATCTCATTGTGAGACTGAGGGATATAAGTAGATCCGAATTCCACTATTAAATATCCGTTCTTTATAACCCGCATATTCTTAAATTGTCTAAGCTGGGAAAATAAATTTGATTTTTAGGAATGTTCCAGTCAACCAATGATTATATGTATACCCTATCTTTTCGACTGATAAATTTAAGTTTAATGAACAAATTCCTGGTTACACCTTGACATATCTCATTATTGAATCCTCGTTCTTGTCCTCAGCCGACAGAACTGGAATGATAAATTTCAAATTAATGAAGAAATTTTGAATATAACTTCAAGGTCCCACTATCGAATACCCTTTTTTATACGCCTCTCTACGATTGATGCTTCTATATCTCTCAAAATATTCGAGTTCCAAGTTCAAACTCAAAAACACAATACCTCACATACTACCCACACGAGAGTAAACAAATCTTGAGAGTACAAAATACTTAAATAGTAATTTAATTTTATAGAGTTAGCATTCAATATCTGAATTGTGCTATGTGTTGTTTATATAAATTATTTAATCTGTTCTATTATTAAAATGCCATTTATCAATCACTTTTTGTATGCTTTTAAATTTCAAGTAAACATAAACATTAGATAATATCTGTTCTACTTAGTATTACATATGTATAAGCCGTAATACGGAATGCAAACAGAGAAACTGATTCGGTTAATTGACAGCAAATATGCTCGTCTATTTGACGGAATGACAATAGGTGTAGTGGTGTAATGTGAGAATAGGTATGGTGGCTGCCAGTCTCAAGAACCTGACTAAATAGTAGGGGAGTTATATAGATTCTTGATTAGGGAAAGCAATTGGGTCATTTTAGACATATGAATACGTCTATTTTATAGAAGAGTTACAGCCATTGGAAGGCTTTTTTATACTTTATAGATGAACATGAAAATCGTTAAATCGATAAAGCCGATATTAGACTTTAGTTAATGAAGTATCACTCGTAGACTTCAAGATTTTCGAGTTGATTAATCAATTTAATACCTGGCTTCGCCTTAGGTATGCCATAAATTAAGCTAACTGGATTCCCCATTACAATATAAATTATTTTTTGAGACCAAAGTGGTTTAAAATATCGTCTAATAGATATTCCCTCTAGATTTATATATATATAGCATGATGTTTATAGTTATTTTATAGTATATATTTTATATTTCAAATTTTAGCAGTTATATTTAATATTTTATATTTCATATTTTATACTTATATATTTTTTATTTATTATTTAATATTTTTTTATATATTTGGACAATATTTTATTTTATATTTTAGACTTATATTTCATATTTTATAATTTAATATTTTACTTTATATTTTATAACTCATATTTTATATTTTATTTTATATATTTTATATTTTAAACTTTATATTTTGTATTTTATATTTTATACTTATATTTTATATTTTATATTGTATATTTTATATTTTGTATTTTATATTTTATATTGCATATTTTATATTTTATATTTTTATATTTTATAGTTAAAATTTTATATTTTATATTTTATATTTTATATTTTATATTTTATATTTTATATTTTATATTTTATATTTTATATTTATATTTTATAGGGGATATTTTATATTTTATATTTTATATTTTATATTTTCATTTTATAGGGGATAGGTTTAGAGGGATATAGGGGAGAGGGAGATTTGGATCGGGGAGAGTTTTAAATTTTATATTTATATTTTATTTAATTTTAAATTTTATTTTTTATATGTCTAGAGGTTTATGTTTTTAGTTATATTTGAGATATTTATTTTATTTTATATTTTTATTTTATCTTTTTTTATTTTCTTTTTAATTTTCCTTTTCTTTTTTATATTTTTTATTTTTATTTTATATTTATCTCTTTTTTTATTTCTTTTTTGTTTATATTTTATTTTTTGTTTTTATGTTTTTATTTCTATTTTTTGTTTTCTTTATATTTATTTTTTCTTTTTTGTTTGATATTTGTTTATGTTCTATTTTCTATTTTATTTTTATTTTTTTATTTTCTCTTTTTTCTTTTTCTTTTTATCTTTTATCTTTTCTCTTTTATCTTTTTTTGTATATTTCATATTGTATATTTAATTATATTCTAGGAATTATAAAGGAAAATATAACAGTAAATAGACCTATATATTGTATCAGACTGTTAGCCTTTACGTGAAGCATATAAAATATTTTTTTTTTGTATGTGGGTATACGAGAATTGTGAGAAATGGTCAAACTTAGTCCCGTCCAGTTCGTTTGATGTTCTTTATGTTCTATACGGCAAAGTTTGTATACTTATGTAATAGTTGTTAGCCAGAGAATTGGATTGCGTCATTTCGAGCTGCGGGGTTTTTAAAGTTTTTGATTGCTCTTGGCTGTTGGCTTTTGGCTGTTAGCCGTGGCTATGGGAGAGACTGTGTGGCACGGACTGTGGTGCTCCGTTAACAGGCGACAAGCCGTGCAATCATAGATAAGAAACAGAGCCCGCAGAGGCGTGTGGCTTGAGCAGGGTCGCGCATAGTGAAGCCGAAAATGAAATGAAAATAAGAAGAAGAAGACCTTGTCGAGTCCTCGTAAGCGCTGACTAATCAGCGTCATTATCAAAAAAGTACCACAAAAGCACCAACAAGAGCTAAACAAGCGCCCCAAACAATAACAACAGCTGAGTGTGGAGTGTGTGGGTGTGTGGGTGAGTCGTTGAGCTGGGTTGTATTTGTGGAGTATATGGAGATGGGGGGCCGAAGGGGCGGTATTTGCCGTTGACTGAGTGGGTAAAGAGGCATCGTTCGTGATTATCATTCCAGTTTTTACGCGAAAGTGCTTTTTAATGTCTGTGAGCATTTTAAATAATTAGCTAATGTGGACGGCGAGGGGGGCGCGCATTGGTTCGGAGGAGGCGTGGCAGACGTAATTAGCCAGGCGTTGTCCAAGGGGAGACATTTGTTAATGCTGTTGTTTCTTACTTCGTTTGTTTTTTTTTTTTTTTGTGATTATCTTCTTCTTAATAGAACGGCAAAGAGTTACGGCCCCAGGGCTGTGCAAATGTGGCCTCCCAGCTGTCGAAATGTGGTGAACTTTTTACCGAGTCAGCGCCCCAATGAAAATGGCCAATTGAAGTTGATTGAAACACAGTTAAAACTGAATGAGAAAACGATGTCGCAGCCCTGAGACGTACAACTGTGTCAATGTCTCTGTCAGTGTGTATGTGTGTGTGCGCGTGTGTGTGTATTTCATGGCCGATAAGGCGGCTCACATAGCGTATGCGCATTGTTCGCCGCATGTTGGCTTTTATGGAAAACATTTTTGGTCTTATTCGGGTGCTACAACAAAATTAATTTTCAGCATAATACAAAGATGGAGCAAATGGAGCCGGAGCCGGAGCCGGAGTTGGTCCCAATGTGGCGCCGCCTTGGTGTGGTGTAGGCCGTGCGCCATAAAAATGTAACAACAGCGGCACAACGACGAAAAAATGAAATAATAATAAATAAATTCATTAACATAAAACACAACGGGTGGGCGGGTGAGTGGGTGGCTAGGTGGGTGGTTCGGTGGTTAGGCGGTTGGTCTGCTCGAACGCTCGCTCATTGTGGATAACAGGCTGAAACAGTAGCTGCCCTCCCTACACGACACCCCCCGCCGCCCGTCCTTCCGTTCGGGTGCGTGACGGAAGCTTGGGCTGGCTCGTTACCTGCCTTAGATTATCATCAGTGAATTGTTGTTTTCGCTTTTACTTCTTCTCCCTCTCCCCATCTCCCTCTCTCTCTCTCTCTCTCTCTCTCTCTCTCTCTCTCTCTTTCTAAATATGTGTGTGTTGTTTTTTTTTTTCTTCGGAATTTGCTTTTGTTTCATAAAGAGCGACAACGTCGACGGCGCAGGCGACGTCAACTGCGATTCGTTAGCAGATCCTCAGCTGGCATACAGCAGAAAAAACTTTGGCTTCAACTGTCGTTATTTACATAATTTTAACGCAATTTCGTTGCGTGTGTATGTGTGTGTGTTGGTGTGTGTTGGTGTGTGTTGGTGTGTGCTTGTTGTGCCTGCTTTGCCGGCTGAGTGGCTCATCAATGGGCAAGGTAATCAAATATCAGAAGCAGTTTTTCCAGCTCTGACCATTTGTGGCGCCCCCTGGCGGCGATTACACGCTCAACAAATGCCATTTGCAATCAAAAGGTGCCCGGGTAAGGGTTAAGGCGCTTTCACGCCTCATCAAAGCACTTTTCCGCTAGCTGCGGTCGTAAACTTTATTAATTGAGTTTGTATTATGTGTAAAGCGTTTGCCACGTAGACAGACACAGCAGCCGCTGTCTCTCTCTCTCATCCCCAATCTCTGTCTCTCCATCTCTCTCTGTGTGCTTAACTCAGTCGAAAGTGCCGCATCATTGGCCGCAGGGCACTACTCAATGATTACTTTAGACTTTATGCACACACGCCAACCTCATGCCATGCATTGAGCACGTGCGTCAAGAAAATCAAAGTTTGGCTCATGATAATGCAAATTTCAGATAACCATAATATAAACATTATATATTCACTAATTTATATGATGACATTATATCCCCAAGTTCAATTTCAAGTACACTTTGTAAACTTTTAAAGTCGGGCAGAAGTTCAAGCAAAATGTTATTGCCAATAAAGCAGACTCAAGGCTGTCTAAAGATAGATATAGATATAGATATAGATATAGATATAGATATAGATATAGATATAGATATAGATATAGATATAGATATAGATATAGATATAGATATAGATATAGATATAGATATAGATATAGATATAGATATAGATATAGATATAGATATAGATATAGATATAGATATAGATATAGATCTAGATATAGCTATAGATATAGCTATAGATCTAGATATAGATATAGATATAGATATAGATATAGCTATAGATATCGATTAGATATAGATATAGATATAGATATAGATATAGATATAGATATAGATATAGATATAGATATAGATATAGATATAGATATAGATATAGATATAGATATAGATATAGATATAGATATTCGATATAGATCTAGATATAGAATAGATATCGATATAGATATAGATATAGATATAGATATAGATATAGATATAGATATAGCTATAGATATAGATATAGATATAGATATAGCTCTAGATATAGATATAGATATAGATTATAGATATAGATATAGATATAGATATAGATATAGATATAGATATAGATCTAGATATAGATATAGATATAGATATAGATATAGATATAGATATAGATATAGATATAGATATAGATATAGATATAGATATAGATATAGATATAGATATAGATATAGATATAGATATAGATATAGATATAGATATAGACATAGATATGTGGTATAGATATAGATATAGATATAGATATAGATATAGATATAGATATAGATATAGATATAGTTTAGTATAGTACAGTTTATATGAGAAATCAAAATATGAAAGCCTCATAAGAGAGTCCTATATACAGACCTTTCTGCAATTAAACATCTAGGAAACATAAATTAGCCGAACTAAGAGAAGAATTGCGTGAACCAGTACTATAAAATATTTACGGACTCGAAATGGGAGTTACATCGCCGATATGAAACCACTAAAACTGGGCCATTTGCGTGCGAAATGATTTCATATGTCGCACCGCAAATATCGCCACACTTCCTCCGATTGCCGTAACAGAAGTAGAACTAAGAGCCGGCCCCTGGGCAATATATGTGTACTGCTGGAATTCCTTATGTGCCAGTGGAGGGAGTTGGAATCGTAGCCGGAGCGTGCAGAATCGTGCCCGACCCTTAACTCCATCCAATTTTGAAAGACCCTTAGGCAGCCCCCAATGCGCTACATACGGAAGTGGACAGCCATAAAATATTTGGCAGTCACAGCCACAGTCGCAGCCGCAGCCGCAGCCCCACCGCCAACAACAATAACTGAAACTTTAGCTATAACAACCACCAGCAGGCTCCACACGACCAAAGATGGCGACGATTCGGCTTATCAGTGGAGCCAGCGCCATGTTCCGCAGAAAGTATGTTGGAAAGCGAAGCATACGTCGAGTGCTGCCTTAAGTGAGTGCGTATGTGTTTTTAGAAAGAGGGGGAGGGGGAGAAAAATGAAAAATATAGAATATGTGTAGAAATTAAATTAGAGCAAGGTAGAAAAAGATTCAGCTAGAGAAATAGAAAGAGTTAGAATAGGCACTGTGAGAAAAGAGAAAGGGAAAGAAAGAGAGAGAGAGATAGAAACTGTGAATCAGGGACTAGGATTGCAAAATTATGAAAAAGAAAAAGACGCTGAAACCGATATAGAGAGAGACAGAGAGAGACAGAGAGAGACAGAGAGGGACAGAGAGAGAGAGAGAGAGAGAGACAGAGAGAGAGAGAGAGAGAGAGAGAGAGAGAGAGAGAGAGAGAGAGAGAGAGAGAAAGAGAGCGACAAAGGACGGAAGTAAGGTAAAAGAAATAGAGAAGCCGAGATAGATATGTAGGCTTTATAACCATTAAAATAATCGTGTCCATCTTCACGAGTTTGAATAGAGAAAAGTCGATGAGCATTGTGTTTGCAATCGTATAATTATTAGAACAGAAAACAATCTCCGAATAAATTTGCATAAATATTGAAAATGATTTTTAGTTTACTCCGTTGTCCCATCCATTTGCCACTACAGCGAAATCGCTCAAAGCTTAAATTCACTTCGATGAATATGAAAAGAGACGAAGCCAAAAGCGACTCAGAGAAATTTATGAATAAACATACACAGACAATCTCGAATCAAATATAATTGGTAAAGTTGAAGAATCTCATATTTGCATTGGAATAGAGTCAAGTGCACTTCTGCTTCAGAAGTGATCCATGTAAAAATGGCGTATTTGTATTTGTCCATTTCCATAACCATATCCATATCCATATCCATATCCATATCCATATCCATATCCATATATATATACTTATCCATATCCATATCCAAATCCATATCCATATCCATATTCATATCCATATCCATATCCATATCCATATCCATATCCATATCCAAATCCATATCCATATCCATATTCATATCCATATCCATATCCATATCCATATCCATATCCATATCCATATCCATATCCATATCCATATATATATCCATATTCATATCCATATTCATATCCATATATATCCTTATCCATATCCATATCCATATCCATATATTCGTCCTCGTATTCATATCCATATCCATATCCGTACCCATATCCATATCCATATCCATATCCATATCCATATCCATATCCATATCCATATCCATATATTCGTGTGCTTATTCGTATTCATATCCATATATTCGTGTTCGTATTCGTACTCGTATTCGTATTCATATTCGTATTCGTATTCGTATTCGTATTCGTATTCGTATTCGTATTCGTATTCATATTCGTATTCGTATTCGTATTCGTATGCATTTTCATATTCATATTCATATTCAGACTCGTATTCGTATCCAAATTTTTATTTCTGTTCCTATTCGCATTCATATTAATATTAATATTAATATTCATATCCATATTTATCCATATTCGTATTCATATCTTAATTCCTGTTCATATTTGTATTCGTATTTCTATTCATCCAAGGACATCAGCTTAGCGACTTCAATTAATTGAATTTCGCATTATTTTCTGGAGTTGTTTGTGTTCTTGGCGAAAAAAAACCTGCCGGCATTGTGGGCACACCTCGCTGGGGTAGTAGAGCTTATCTGGCTGAGCCATTGCCATTGTCGGGCAGCCTAAAGCTGCCATCCCCATCCTCCCCCGTGACTCTCACTGCGCCCATTTTGGAGATGTACATGCGCCCATTGCCCATTGCCCGTTGCCCATGCCCAACTCCATTTTATGTAGCAGCACTAATGGCGCTTTATTATTGGCAAAGTTGGTCGGCGCGCGCGATACGGCCGACAGCGCGCTGGATGCTCTACGACGACAGCCAATTTATATGGAAATAGATGCGCGGGGCGCAATTTCAATGCGGATTTTTCTATCCTATCCGGCAATCCACTTTCGTGGCGAAAATCGATGGGGATGCCAATGAGCTTGATGGGGCCAAAGATTGCTTTGCTTTACTTTGCACTTGGCCGCAACATTTTTAGCGCCCGTCTTTATTCCCTGTTTCCTACGTGCTCTTCCTCTTTACTCCTTTTCTTTCTTTTTTTTTTTTTAATAGCGAAATTGTTCTAGAACAAATTACACGGCAACTGGGGTAGCTAAAAAAAAAAATAAAATAAAAGACTTAAGTCAAGGGGTTTTGCTAAAAGTGAACCAAAAAAGTAGAAAACAAAAACAACAACAACAGCCGTGGGGCCACGCAGCAACAATGCCGCCGCGGCAATGGTCAACTTGGCTGATGGTTTTTAATGGCGCCAACGCAAAGTCCTATAAATAGGAAAAGGAATCTAAAAAAGCAAACCGAAAAAATAAAGTAAATTGCAAAGCGAACGTGCGTGTTGCCTCATGACAACCCCAGCCACGCCCCTCCCGCCCACATAAGCTGGCTGCTCGTAATTGGTTTTCTTTTCGCCTAGCAAATACTTAACCTTATCCTAACCCACACACACACACACGCACACACACACACTTACCGCATCCATTGTCTATGCTTTGCTTTTTCTATTGATAAAATCAATTACACAATCATATGCCAAGCAATGCGCCTCGCCCCTGAAACACCTCAGCGGAATTTCCCAGCCCACACACACACTCTCTCTCTCTCTCTCTCTCTTACACACACACTCTATGCACACATAATAACCCTCATACACTCTGTCGCCCGATGTCTTTCTATCGTCTTCATTGCCTGGCACTTGAAACGACTTTCAATCAAATCGAACGCGTCAACAATTACCCACACACGCGCCACGCCCTGCACCAGGCCCACCACCTTCCCCCACCCCCAACTCACCCCACCTAGCGCACAGAGTGGAAATATAAAAAAAAAAAAAAAAACATACACCCACGCATTTAACTGTATCAAATGAAGGTTAAATTAAAACAGGGCTGCAAATTAGTCTCAATGGAAATATTTTAATAACGGTACGGAAAATTTGAATGTAATCCCATTTGAGCCGAAATTAAATTCGATTTTTGAATTTGAATTCGCATTGTAATTAGATTTAGGAATAGCGAAATGCATTGTAATTTTGAGCATCTTGTTCGATAAATGAATACAAAATTCTCTATTTAAAATAACGGCATATCTGACGAATTTCCATTTCATAGGCAAGAGCGTTTTTCCAATAAATACGTGAAATTCCAATTGGACAACTAAAGTCTAGCTATATATGGAAAATCATCTTAGGAATTTCAAATTTAATGCAGGTGAAAAGCTACCTGGAATTATAGATTAAATTGCATTCAGCCCTGGCAGAAGAACTGAAGAACGTTTTGTATTATTTTTTTTTACTTTTATTTTTAGCACTCGCAGCACTGCGAAAGCAAACAGAGAGTGGGGGGAGGGACAGAGAGAGGCAGAGCGAGTTAGAGAGTGTGCGTGAGAGGGGCAAGGGGAGGGGTAGGGGGAGGGATTGAAAGTGTGTGTGTGTGTGCCTAGGCAAGGTGGGAGTGCAAAAATTTTAAATGAATTTTACGCTTGATTTTGGTTTCAATTTCGATTTAGTTCGTTCGCAATTTATGCACTGTGGAGCAAATTATGTATTTCTCAGGCATAATGCTCGCTATAAATAAGAGGTAAATTTATACATACATTTAAATCTTATGGAAGCTATTTATGATTATTTTTTGGCATTGGATGGAATGGTATGTATTATTTCTGGTTAGATTTTCAATGCTTTAATTTTTTTGAATGTAAATTTTGTCTTGTTTTGACTAAGACAACTCAATAATAATAACAGTACTAACTGTACTAGCTGAGGCACTTGCGGGCAATGCTCGACTGGGAAATGCCTGTGCCTAAGTCTATCACAGCTTAGTTCTAGTTTTTGCACTACTTCGAGACGTGAATGATTTATCTGAGGATTATAAAAGCAATATCGATAATTGGTAAAGCAAACTTGGACTTCAGAACATTTGAACTGGGTATATTGGAGCTGAAGACAAAAGAGCCCTGTCATGAGTTCTTTTATAGAGAGATCTTTGCACCAATGTTCAACAGTGGGATCAACTCGGACAATCGATTCCAGACAGTTCAATATGAAAATGAATATTAAAGCTTATTTAATATGGTATATGATGTGCAAATATTGATCTAAGCATAACAGTAGTACTACTTTTAGCTATATATATAAAGTACTCATTAGAGCTATACTATATATATACATATTGTTAAGCGATTATCGAGTAAATCGATAGTGAAATAAATAACATATAAAATAATGTATAAAATAATATATATAAAATAATATAATAATTAAATAATATATATATAAAATCAAATACATTCATATAGTAATAATTAATTTTAAGGGACGATCTGTAAGAGCAGTATTTGAAAACATTGGTGTTGCCAGATCGCTTCAAGTTGATCAAATATTGCCTAAAGACGAGAGACACTGGGCAATGAACTGAAGGATAGACAGATAGAAAGGATAGATTACAGGACTGTCCATACTAGATGAAATACTTGATTACCCTGGCATTACTTGAGCTATAGTCCCGAAGCACCTACTCTAGCTATACCACAGCCAGCTAATCCACTTTGAAGACTGACGAAAAGCCTTTGGAATGAATGCGAGTCAGTCGTGCATTGATTATGTTAAGTGCCTTAATTGCAATCGATTAATCAGCGAAATGATGTTGAAATAATTGACAATAATTGAATGCATGAAATGTATTTGGATGCTCGAATAATATGCATTTAATGTGTGCAATTAGCAGCACGTCTGCAGAGGCGACAAATTGATTGTGCAACCATTGTGCAAGCGTTGTGCAACGTTTTCACCACCAGCATTTCAATGGGCCAACGGAAACTGGCAGCAAATAATGGTGGCTAGATAGGTGAAAGGTTGCTGCAGCCGCACAGGTGGATAGTCAGTGAGTCAGTTAGTCAACTAGACAGTTAGTCAGTTAGTCAGTTAGTGGCAAGTTGAAATTGAGTGACATTTTGCCGCAATTGACTGGGCCAGAAGTTGGGCGGGCCGTGTCGACAGTTGCAGCAAACTGATGAAGAGCCAAAATCTCGCCGCTCACTCACTCCAAGCCTCTGCGCTGAGCCGCTCCTCTTTGTTTGCTCTCTGTGTGGGGCTGGCTTCGTATTTCGGGCTGGCTGGAATGCTGGAAGGCACCACATCCATCACTTAGATTTGGTGTTGCTCAATTTGTAAGTGGACCATGGACGATGGACGAGCAGCAGGAGCAGGAGCAGGACATGCGACATGAACAAGTTTCAGCTGTCTCTCGTATTGGGGGCAGGACACTGTGCGACAGAACATCATCTAAGTTACATTTGCTCTCCTATGCATTTAGAGGACTTCAAGTGGCGATTACGAGTCGAGCATATCAAGTTTAATCACTTTAGACCCTTGAATTATTTACCCATCATAACGATTAGTACTTAACTATGCTCTAAATGCCATGCGCCGGCTGTGCAACAAGCAGTTCCAATAAATGTTGAGTAACCGAGCAATGAATAACTCAGGCTGCGTACAGCTATGGAGCTTCTGCTTAAACTGAATCACCAACGCAATGATTAATTGCAAATTGCTTTTACTAATCAGTTACTTAGGCGTTTCATTTGACTAAGCTTCAATGAAATCCTCAAATGCTATGATAAATACAAAGCCTATAGATGCATCACTATACCATTATATCGAATCCAGTTTTTCGAATCTGTTCCATTTCTTCAACTCTTACGCGGTTCTCATGAAATTTTTCTATTTTATAGGGTTTGTCCATCTATATGTCTTTAAATCTGTCTCTCAAGCTCCTCAGTTTAAGAACTTCAGGTCTTCACCTTGTGACAATTCGCATTTAATGTAGATAGATTTGTACATTGTCGACTCTTAGTCAAATATTTTCACTTTCAATATCTCTCAATCTCTATTAAGAATATTTTTACTCATTCTTGTTCTTAAATTCTCTCTACTAGATACGATAATTTCATGTGATTCGCCTCTTATCTTACTTTCACTTATTATTCTCTATTCTCACACATTCCTTCTCCCTTGCTATTATTATCTCTATCTGTGTCTCTACTCCCGCTTCCTTTATATTTATCCCTCTATTTCTCTCCGTCTTGTTATCTTTATACATTAATCTCTTCAACTTTCTTAAGCCCTTACTCTTTTTCTCTTTCTATTTTTACTCTCTCTCTCTCTCTCTCTTTCTCTCTCTCTCGCTCTCTCTCTCTCTCTTTTCCTTTATTATTATTTATTTATCCATTTATCTATTTATTTATCCACCTATCTCTCCCTTTCTTAATCTCTCACCCTCCCTCCCTCTCTCTCTCTCTCTCTCTCTTATCTATATCTATCTATAAACTTCAACTTTTACAAATTTTGTCCTTTGAGCTTTGAGACCAATTAGAGGTCCATAAAACAAGAGTGCCAATAGGTATATATGTATATAAACATATACATATATATACACATTCACATATACAAATAGAAACTATATGCCACACATATACAAACAAACAGAGTTATAAAACTTCAATGTGTATATTTGTAAACAGGAAACTTTGCAAAAGTATTGAGAACTGAAAGACTCTTGATAAAGGTATTTCCAGTTGCTCAAGTTGAATCCAATTAAGGTACAATTAGGCATCGAAAGTTTATTCGCAAACAGTTCACTCCACAAGAGGATCAATTTTTTGTTTCCCTTTTCTCTGTCAGCCAAGCTGAAAAGTTGAGCCCATTGCGAGGGATCTGAAGCAGTTTGCGCTCAATTAAAAGCAATAAATACAAATGGCCGTAAAGCCCTTTGAATACCTTCCGATTGGAAAATGCTCTTAGCAAAAAGAGTTAGATCAAAGCTGCAAAAGGCTTTTAAATTATCGCAGCAGAAATTTCTCCACAATGAATAGATTTTATAGGAGGTCATCGATAATGTTTCGACTATAATTAATTGAATTTACCAAAAATATGGAAAATATATTTACAATAAAAATTAACTGAATTATAAAAAAATTATAGAAATTACAATTTTTCTTAATATAAAAAAAAAACTTATTATAATTTATATAATATAATGATAGTAAAAAAAAAATAAATATTAAAAATATAATATATAAAAACATTTTGATAAATTTATTTAAATAGCTAAATTATATATTTTATTTATAGTAGTAAAAAAAAATAAAAAAAAATATATTAAAAAATAACATAAAAAAGTAAAAAACCTATAATTTATTAAAATATTTGTATACATATAAATATTTGTAAAAAATAAAAACAATAAAAAAAATATATTAAAAAAATAAAATAAAATAAATAAAAAAGTAAAAAATCTATAATTTATTAAAATATTTGTATACATATCAATATATACAAAAATAAGTAAATAAATGAAAAAGTTAAGTAAATAATATAAACAATAAAATATTGTAAATATAAAAATATATTTAATAATATTTTTTTGATTAAATTTAAAGAAAAAATTAATTAAAATTAAAAATGGAAAAAAAAAATAAAGAAATAACCTAAATAAAATTTGGAGAATGTTTACATGCTTTTAGTGAAAAGTAATGAACATAAAACATAATTTGAAAATAAATTAATTTTTAATTGACTAAAAAAAATATTTAAGTAAAAAGGTATTAACAGAAAATACAATTACAAAATAACATAATTTCTAATTCAACTAAAAAAATGTTGATAAAGTTGTTTTAACTTGATAAAGCGAACTAAAATAAATGCAAAATGAATTAAATTAAACAATATCTGAACAAAAGTTGAATAGTAATTTAATAGTAATTTAATTTATAATCTTTTTTTTTTTAAATATGCCCAATAATATGACATAATAAAATAGACAGTGCAAAAAATATTCGCCTGCTTTTGATTCGAATTCGTTTTGCTTTATACATTTTTCTTTTTTAGCTGAAGCAAAATTTTCACGCAGCTTTTCTTTTGCTCTTGGCTGTGGTTTTTCCCGATGGCAGTGCTGTTGTTGTTGTTGTTGTTGTAGCTGCTGCTGCAGTTGTGTGCCATTTCTCTTAGGGCTTTTTAAATTTGTTATGTGTGTTGCTGTATTTTTTATATTTTTTTGTATACTCATTAACGAATGTGAAGTGAGTATATTGGTTCTTGCTGTCTGTCCATCTGGTCGTATGAATGTAAAGCAGTTTTGACCGCTTATGAAGCTAGAGATCTGCAATTCGGAATCCATACTCGAATTGTAATCCAACAGATCAATCAGGTATGCCAGATAAAGAAAGCTAGGCCCAGTGTTAGAGCTAGAAAAGAATTTAATAACTGTGCTACTGTGGCCAGCCTCCATTGATTTGTGCATTAATATGTGTATATAGACCGTTTGGGGGGCGTGACAAAACGAGATCTGGCAGCCTGAGTGAGTATTCTGCAGTCAGTAACGCCCGATTGCTATGTTTTTACACATCTTTTTTTGTTGTTGGTGTCGGGGCAATTTTTCGCATTTATTGATTGGTTTTTTTCTCACTCGCTAACACACAAATTTTGTGGACGGTCTGGGTGAGGCGGAGACTGGAGGGAGAGCGGGATGAATGGAGGCTTCTGGCCCTTTGGCTGCCCTTGACTTTTGCTGGGCTCGCACTTTGCAAATACTTTTGGCAGCCGCGTCGCCAAACAACTGGCTACGGCGTCTTGCTATTTGTTGTTGTTGTTGTTGTTGTTGTTGTTGGTGGTGTTGTTGTTGTTGGCCTTTTGCAAGAGTTGCAAGAGTTTGAAAATAGTTTTTGCACGTTTTGGCCGAGTGACTTCGCTTTGTGTGTGTTTGTCGACTGTAAGGCAATTTTTCGGCTTTGTTTCCGTTTTGTTGCCTGCCTTGAAAATGTTGCAATATTTTGTTGATCTATGTTGTTGCTTTTTGGGGTAGCTGTTGCGGTAGTTGTTGTGGGCGTTGTTGCCTTACAGAAGTGGCCATTGTCTATTTTGGAAACTCTTGCAAAGTCTGGCAACTATTTTTCGGTTGTTTATGTTTTCGCACTGAAAGCAAACTAACAAACGTTCGCCTCAGGCTACAGTTGCCAGCCCCCAAAAATAAAAATAAAAAAAAATATTCCCCCAAAAAAAAAACTTAATTTATACTTACATAACTTTTATATTAGAATAAATAGTTGCCAGCCGGACCCGCCATAAGGTGTGTGTGTGTGTGCGTCGGGAATTCTCCAAAATGTCTTAAATTTTATCAAGTTTTATAGCACTTTAGTTCCGTTTTTTTTATTCTAATTCTTGATGTATATAAGTAATTCAAAGTAGAATTGCTTGTAATATTTAGTAATATTTTTCAATTACCCATCATATTTTCTTTGTATCGATAATAATCGATAATTTGACTTAAAGTTTTAAGCGCTATCTGTATAATTTTTTGGTTATAGGCTTGAGATTTACTGTCTAGGTCTAGGTAATGAATACACTGATTTCATAATTTCTCAGATCTATTAGACATCATACCAGATTAAAAATATATATATAAATATTGGAAATAAAGAATTGAATTATTTTATTACTTTCTAAAAGAGATTTGTATGTATATATTCATATATAGAAATTAAGTTCTAACTACTCATAAGCCCAAGCACTGCGTGTGTGTGTATGTGTGTGCTTTAGAGTCAACTAGAGCTAACTAACTTGATATACATGTATTATTATAGTTAGGTTTTAATCAATAAATTTTAATTTAATTTTTTTAAACTTAAATATGTAATTTAAAGCTCTGTTAAAATGTATAAAAACATATGCACATAGTATATATATACATATGTATGTATGTGTGTATATTTACTTATATATATTGTCCCGCCATATATTTATATTAAATTTGCTTTAGTTTTGGGGCGTATTACTTTAAATGCCTTTTACTTGAATTGCTGATGCGTAAAGGCTTTCGATATACATAAATATGTGTTAGTAATATACACACATATACACACACACACACCTGTATAAATACATGTATATAGTTATATATGCTTTTAATTAAGTCTGTTTGTATATGCTAGACGTAGTCGTTGCCTTTCAAATGCTTTAAAAATTTAGCAACACTACAAAAAGCCAAAAAAAAAAAAAAAAATGGAAGAAAAAACTTTGTCAAACATATTCAGGCACAAATTACAACACACACACACACACACGCACACACACACAAACTAGAAACGTGTGTTGCCTCAATTAATTTGTGCCTGGCTTTCAGTCGTTTTTTCATTAGTTTTGTGTGTGTGTGTGTGTTTTTTTTTCGCTTGTTTGTTGCTGTTTACGTTGCTTATTATTATTTATTAGGTTTCTTGCTCCTTTTTTTTATTTTGTAGCATGGTCTGTACTAAGTAATTATTAAGCTCATTTCTGTGGCATTTAATTATGCATCTTTGCGCACTCGATTTCGAATGCGTGCAGGCTTACGCTGCGTATACGTAATGTACGCAGAAGAGAGCCCGCAGCTGCCGCCACTGACCACCAGATGGCGCTTGTCACAGCAACGGTAAATAGTTGGAATGCTTAAATGGTTACAAGGTTGCCGCTGCGCGAATAAACTGCCCGCAATCCCAAGAGCATAATCACGCGCAGAATAATATACATGCATACATATATACATATATATACATACATATATCTTTATAATAAATATCCCATTCACATATGCAAGTCCACGTGGACAGCGACACTGGCCAGCATGGCATAGCGTAACCAAGGATGCTTAATCCATGCGGACAGAACGTAGAAACGAATGCGAATTCCAGGACTGAATGGGTAAGTCTGCATCTTAGGGAGCATAATTAAAGCCGAAGCCGACCACAGAACGGGAAAGAGTTCAATCCAAATCTGAAACTAGAATGTAAATCACAAAAAAGAAAAGCTACATCCCAAAACATAAGCTAAAACAAAATTTGAATATAGCTGAAGATAATTCACAGACTAAAGTAAATAACTCCTAAGACGAGAATCACTTAATTCCAGTCAAATAAAAGATTGGTCGAATCCGAATTCAAAAAGATATTCAGCATCTAATTCAAATCTATGACGATTACAGTAAAATCTAGGTCTGAATAATTCTAAGAGAATAAGTGAATCCGAATCTAAAACAAGAATAACTGAATCCAAAGCTGAAGAAAAGAATGTCTACATTCGATCATACAATGGATTAGCTAAATCCAAATCTGAACCGAAAATATATATAATACATATATATACAGCATATATTAATAAACCTTAAATCAGAATACACCCCGGAAAGAACAAAAAAATGTTAAGATAAATAAAGTCTAGCTAAATATATGTATATATGCATATATAAAATGAAATGGTAATAATCGATCTAATAAACAATTCGCCAAATCTGATAGAAACAAAAACAGACTCAAAATGCAATAAAAGTTTAAATAGATTCGAAACTGAAGCCATACCAAGTCCGAATCTGAAAAAAAAGAATATTGACAATACCATCTGAAAGCAGAGTTCTATTCAGCAGGAAAGTACTTCGTACTTCGAAGCCGAAATACTAATCTGAATCCAGTTTTATCCAAAACTAACCAATAAATTGATCCCGTTATTAGGCAGGAGCCGAAATATTAATCCAAACCACGAATAAATATATACGAAACTAATAAAAGAATAAACGAATCCAATTGTAAATCGAGAATTCAAATCGACAGGAGATTAACTAAGTACGAAGCCGGAATACTAATCTGAATTGAAAATAATGTTATCCGAAAGTACAATAGGAGAATAGCTAAGACCGACTCTAAAAGGAATCATCAGCTCTATTTTTATTTCCAACGGCATTCGATTTTTGTATTCATTTCTATACGACTCTGTAGCATTAAGTCAAATATATAATTCCCCATTCTGAGATATAGTTATCCGACACTTATCTCGACTCCCCCACTCCAGTGCATTGCCACATACTCTTTTATTGCCCTCGAGTTAAGCATCTCGGCTGAATTATGCGCCAAGAGAAACTTTTTTTTTGTTTTTCTTGAAATAACTTGATATCGATGCAAATGAAAGAGGTTCTCTGTCTTTGCGCCCTTTTTCTGCTTCTTAGTCATTTTTGATGATACCTTAGCGTCTGCTGGCAGCAAATATAATGCAAAACGGAATATTTTTCTCATTTGTAATTCCTTTGTGCGACATAATTGTTGATGCGAATATATTTCGCATAAAGGCAATTTGGAGAGTTTGCTCAGTGCTCACTATTTGCTCGTTGTCCTTGCGGCTGCGACTGCACACACACACGCACATTCGCACACATACATACATACATACATATGTATATACATATAGCCTTAATGAATAAAAATGACCGCAACGCAACGTCCATTGCTTGTTTGCACTTTGTGCCGCAAGAAGACAACAAACTCGCTTTGGTTCTCTTTTTCTTCTTCTTCTTTTTGCATTTAGCCACATAATTTATTTAGTTAGTTTTTTTCTCTGTTTATTTATTTTATTTGTTCTTTTCATTTCACTGTTTTCGGTTTTTTTTTTTTTGTGTCCTGCGGTTTCTGCGCTCTTGAGGTCCTTAAAGATGGGGTCCTTTTTGTCTAGGACACGCAACGGCCACGCAACGAAAGTTAATTGCTTAATAGTCGAGACATCGATAAATCAAAATAATATGCGCGCAAGCATAAAGCCGAGCGGCGACAACCGACAAGCGCACAAAGAATGCCAAAAGGGAAATTGGCAAAAGGAAAGAGAAAGAGAAAGAGAAAGAGAAAGGAGAAAGGCGCAGGGCAGTGTAGTAGCTCTGCTCTGTGGCTGTGCGCCGAATGCAAACAGACTGATTGATGGCGGCAAGTGATTTATTTATGTTAATGCCAAACGCAACAACAACAAGGACAACAACAACAAGAGCAGTGAGCCAAAATCTAAGTAGCTACCTGAGACGCGACGCGCCGCACCCTCTTCTCCCCCGCCATTCCTATAGTCGGCCATGCCCATTGACTTCTGTACGCCGGCTTCACCTGCGACATGCGCTGCTGTACGTGATTTGAGGCAATTGTTGTTGTATTTGTATAGAGCACGATGACAATTAATCAACGTGGTGCGTGAGCGGAAGGCGTGACGGACGAAGGGTGTGGGACGGCATGGCGCTACGATAACACCCAAAAGAGCGACGGGCGTCGCCATCCAAAGTACAGCAAAGTGACCAAAAAATGGCAAACCCCAACCCACAGCCAAAGCTAAATCCAAGTCCAAACACAAGCATCAACATGCCCAGCCCCAATCGAAGACCAGCGCCAGTTCTCGCCTCAGCGCACTGTAAATTGATTTCATTTATTTATTTATGCTGCAACAACCGAAAAACTTGTCTAAATACTTGAAATATTCGCTGTGTACAGTAACATTTGAGCGAATTCCAACCATTTCATCAACTCGCTCACACCAGCAGCAGCAGCAGCAACAAAAACAACAACAGCTATAACAGCAACGCCAAGTAAAAGGAAAAAGCAAAAGAAAAAAAATATATTAAACAGCAAAATAGTGAGTTATCGATAGCAGAGATGCCCTGTAATGGAACAAAAACTATAAAGGGACAGATAGAAAAAGAAAATGTGACAAAATAAATGCTCGAATATTTATTTCTTTCAAAAAAAATATTTATTAATCTAATTATATACATATGTTTATATACATACACACATATATACATATATATGCACATGTCACAGTTGTATGGCGACCTGTTAGTCTGTGTCTTGGCCTCTTGTACCCTTTCATGCGTGCAGGGTATAGAAATGAAAGAAAATGGCAGAGCAACAAACTCTGGCACAGGCGACAAGAAACGCATCAAATGAATTTTAATGCGCGCCAGGGGAACGTTCAATAATTAATCAGCCAAATGGACTGAGTGGGGGAATAAACTTACTCAACTGTTACTGTTGTTGTTTCTATTCCCTTTTTTATTATTCTTGCTATAGTTTCTCTAAGTAACATGAATAAGAAGGTGTGCATGATAAATTTGGCATTCCAATTAGATGAAGCTTTAAATTGATTATTTTTCCATCAAGCCTTAAAAAAAAAACAACAAAGTAATACTTAAAGTATTCACTTAATGGAATGCTATTTAAACTAAAATCATTTATACATACATACATACATACATACATACATATGTAGTTGTCTAGTCACGTCCATAACAATTTCCTTTGTTTCGTTGACAGCTCACTGTCATTACCTTTTGCTTCCAATTCTAATGGATTACATTCATAATATAGTTTAATTTTCCGAAATTACATCAATGGAAAATCCAATGGGATAAATCACGTTAGCAACACATTTGTCGCCTGCGCTTCTCCATTTATTTGTTCTTTGTGCGTTGCCCAGGCGCCGCTTTGGCTGCGCAGCAATTCGTAACGTAAGCAGCAGCAGCAGCACAGCAGAAGTCGCAGTGCCAAAAGAAAACATCAATAAGAAGTGAGTTCTGAAAATATTCCGATTCACAGTTTTATTTCAATGCAATAATTTTTATGAAGTAAGCAACTCTAAGTAAAATACTAAATATTAATTTTAAACTTTCTTAATATTGTATTTTTAATTTTTTATTATACATCCATATGTGTGTACATACAAGCCCATACCTAAGTGTGGCTTTTCATGTGTACTGTACTGTTTTTATAACTTTCATGTTTTTTTTTTCTTTTTGGCGCTATGTTAGTTTTTGCCCCACTGCTTATGCCGCAAGACTTTTTCGCGCGTCTGCCGCTCTGTCGCCGCCATTGCTCAGCTTTGCTTTGCTTTGCTTCGCAGCAATTTGCTTTGCTCGGTCGGCTTCTGTTGCTGCCTTTGCCTTTAACGTGACCTTTTGCGACGCGTCGCAATGTTCCAACGATGACGTCGCCGCCGCCGCCGTTTTTACAGTTGCTTTTGCTGTCGCTGACGTCCCGCAGCAATAAAACTGATGTCACGTTTTTATGACGCCGTTGATGAGTCGTTATCTTTGATTTCGGCACGCAGTCCAGGCGGCCAGCTCCAGGCTGACATCCCGACAGGCCGTCAAATTGTTTGTGCCTCCTGGTCAATTTGATACCACATCTGTGATTCACCCAAATCCGCTTCAGGTGCTGTCGCGTCTGCGGTCGTTACTTTGTTTCGTTTTCGCTGTTCCTCTTCTTTTTTTTTAATTTTCGCGCAGTTCAATTTGCGCTTTTTGTTTTATCGCAAGCTTATAATTTGTTGTGCTTTTTCTTCGTTGGCGTATCGGAAAGAGAGAAGCGCCAAGTAGAATACACGCCATTCGGCGTTATTGTTGTTGTTGATTCTGCTGCTGCTGTTGCTGCTGTGAGGTGCACACGAGCAACGGCGGCCACCTCGTTTCGGATCAGCTTTTGTTTATTGAAGCTTACAGTTGTTTTTTTTTTTTTTTCATTTTGTGTGTGTATTGCTGCTGCTTATGTTTTGTTTACGACCACTGCAGACAACTATAAAATACAACTGCTCTGGCCCCACCAAATCAAGAACATCCACAGATTGTTGCCAAGGCGGCTTCTGTTCACGCAGAGCCCAAAATTCGCTTTCCTGGGCCAGCTGCCCCATAAATATGAAAAATATGCATGGAACGGAATTTATGGGCATTGTGCTGTCCAAATTCTCCAGCTTTTTATAGTTCAGTTTGAATAATATTTTGAATACGTATTCGACAGTTATATATCTATTGATCCTGATGTGCTTAATAATTCATTATTTCATACATTTGTATGCACATCCGTTGTAGAAAAAATAATAATTTATAAATTGTTTTACTGTAAATACGTCAAGTGAGCAGACCAGACTAACCAACCAAAGTAATTAATAAATTGAAACGTTTAATACACTTAAACTGAAATAATTAAACACCAAATAATAAATATGAATTTAAATTGAAATAAAGCGCCAAACAAAAAATTTGCAAATGCGCACCTTGATTAATCGATATATTAAACAATCGATATTTTCGGCATATTACAGGGCCACTGTGAGCTAAACAGTAACAGTACTGTTAAGAGCTTAACAGCGGATGTGCAGCTTAACAGCTTGACAAAGTCGTTAATAAAATGATTATAAATTACGTAGTATAAAATTTCAACAATCATTACTTTTTAAAGTTGCGCTAGTTCTGCAAACGAGCTTTTTTAAGGCAACTGTATGCATAACAGAAATATTATTGCTCAATATATCGATAATAGCAAATGTTAATCGGCACTTAACAGTTGTGTACGCAGCCCTTCAGCTGTGTGCACTTGCATGTGTGGGTGAGCGTGCTCGCGTGTGTGTGTGTGTGCGTGCGTGTAAGCGCCTCCGTGCAATCTATTAAAGTGTGGAATAGCAAATATCAATTGAATATATAGAGAAGAAATCAAACGAGCGTCCGACCGCTGGCGTTCGCCACAATACTAATTGTTTCCAGTGCGATTTTCCGTTACCGACAACATCGCCGTTGCTGTCGGTGCCCTTAATGTTGTTTTCGCTGATGTTGTCGTTGTTGTTGTTGTCGTCGTCGTTGTCGTTGTTGTTGTTGGCGCTGTGTATCTGTTGACGGCAACGCGCAACGGCCAACTGATGAGCTTCAATTGTTTTCATTAAACGGCATCAACAAAAAAAAATATATATATAGTAAAAAAATCAAATAACTAAATAAAATTTATGCGCGCACCACACGCCCCAAACGACGCCCCGCCACTGTTAACCGATCCGCCCAAACGCAGCAAGAGGAAGAAACAAAACGCAGTAGCAACAGTGAAGGCTGCCCGCACCCACACACGCCCTAAATCCCAAGGCAGCGGCTCGAGCTCAGGCTCCAGCTTCAGCTCCGCCTCCTGATCCAGCTCCAACTCCAGCTCCAACTCCAGTTCCAGCTCCGACCTCAACTCCCACTCAGTGCTAACAAATGGCCTCCAACAATTTTGGCAGCAATGCTGCTGCAGGAGCAGCAGTGACCTCGGCCTCTGCAGCAGCAGCCGCGGCAGCAGCAGCTGTCAATGGTGATTTGTGGCGCGAGTGCGTTGCCTGGCTGGTGCGCTGCAAAGTGATACCAGCGGACCACAAGGCCGCCCTGCCCGACGCCGAGATACGTATTCTGGCCATGACGTTGCGTGATGGCGTGCTGCTCTGCAATCTGGTCATACACCTCGACCCCACCAGCATGGATGCGCGCGAGTTCAATCGCAAGCCGCAAATGGCGCAGGTGAGGCATAGCGCCATAAAAGTGTTTATGCGCATATCGTGTATATCGACGATATATGTGTATGTATAACATTCCAATTGATTTGATTTCAGTTTCTGTGCTGCAAGAATATTAAATTGTTTCTGGATGTGTGCCACAATCATTTCAACATACGCGAAGCGGATCTCTTCGAGCCCACGATGCTCTACGATCTGACCAACTTCCATCGCGTGCTCATAACGCTCTCGAAGCTGTCGCAGTGCCGCAAGGTGCAGCAACTGCATCCGGAGTTGCTGTAAGTGGAATGCAATCTCTCAATTTGAGTGCCCCAAATTGTACTGTTATTTCGAACTCTTGCAGCGGCTTCAATCTGCAGCTGTCGCCCAGCGAACGCTCCCACTCGGATGAGGCCATATATAAGGATCTGCATTCCACGTAAGTGCTCAATCGATATTCAATGCGTACGCCGTGTGTTATCTCTAGTGCGTGCTCTTCCCCGCCCTAAACACCATTCCCGCTCCGGCCCGCCCCCTCACCTGCCCTGCAGGCTGAAGCTGGAGCAATTGCAATTGTTACTCTATGCATTTCCTGCCTCGAGATGTTCGCTCGGATTTCATTATGCGCTCGCGCAACCCGACAATGTCCCGATGGCAACACCAACACCATAGACCCGAGACCCGCTTAAGCCCTTGTCTGGCTGCTTATCAGCGAAAGCAACAACAACAACAACAACATTCACAAACAAACAAACAAACACAACAACAACAACAATAACATAAAGATCAACAGTAACAAAACCAACAAATATCCATGCCCCAGCTTTATCTAACACACACACTCTTTCTCTCTCTCTCTCTCTCCCTTTCTCTCTCTCTCTCTCTCTCTCTTGCTCTGTCTCTTTACCGCCCCGTTTTTTGTTTTCTTTTTCCGGCTGTCTGCTCCAACTCTTTCTCCCTCTAACGCATTGTCCCTTTGTCGCCCCACCCCCCCACCGCTCAAAAAAAAAAACAAAATCAAAAATCTCGCCCAACTCCCCATGCTTTGGCTGTACGTCTCCTCGCTCGCTCCTCTGTGTGCCTGTGTGCGTGTGTGTGCTTATGCTTGTGTGTGTGTGTGTGTCTCTGAATGCTACCCCGCACCCCACATCACGCCCGCCACCCGGCAGCAGTAATGAACTGAGGACAACGGGCAGCATCGATGCCACCGGCTCCTCATCCTCGGAGTATTACGAACGGACCTCGCACAGCGGCTCGCTCTCGGTGGAGGATGAGAATAGCGATATTACCATTGAGAACGGCACCGAGGACATTGACGACTATATCGAGGATTCGCTGTCCAACATGTGCGACTCCAGCATCGACAACGATGCGGCCATCAGTGGCGATGGCAATCATTCCGTCCAGGGGCAGCTGCGCGCCCTCTCCTTTGATCTCAATCCCAGTGCCGGCAACAGCGGCAGCTTTGACTGTGTCACGCCCACGCCGCAGGTGGATGCGCCCCAGGCGAGCACCTCAGCTGCCGCTGCCGCTGCCGCCGCTGCTGCTGCTGCTGCCCAAGAAGCGGCTGCAGCAGAAGCTGCTCGAGACGCAGCCACAGCAGCAGCAGCAACAACAAAAGCAACAACAACAACAGGCAATGGCAAGAACTCTGCCATCGAGAGGCAACATCATGCATCCAACAGCTCCTCATCCTCGTCGCTCTTCGTCAGCGAGAGCCAACGGCTGCAGCGAGCCGCCGCCGCCGTCTACAACTATCGTTCCTCGATGATGATGTCGACGGAGCACGAGTATGCCTACATCAATGACATCTACAGCGAGGACGATGAGAAGGTCTACGAGGATCTCTGCTACGTCACCTTCCAGTCCAAGGCCAAACCAGAGGTGTGCTCTCAACCTACTCTCTCGCTGTATAACCAAAACAAAAAAAACAATATCATGTGTTGCACCGCCTATCAGTATACAATATAGCTATATCACAACCGTCATACCTCATCATCCACGCACACACACACACACACACTCACACACACTACAATCCAAAGAATCGCTTCTGTTTAGCACGCGCCTGTCTATTGTCTAGCTGTCCTCATTAGCAACTACTAACCTGGCCGCCCCGCACTGAAATCTCTCCCTCACACACACACACACACACACACACACAAACTCACCTACACATACATATGTATATTGCTGTATATCCACCTGCAACCCATATACATATACATATACATATACATATACATATATATGTGCATATGTATATGTGGGATTATGTCTATGCATTCTTTTCTGTTTGCTTTCTGTTTTTCCGTTGCGTTATCTCTTTCTTTGCCCGCTATAAGCCCCCTCTTTCTCTATCTCTCTCTCTATCTCTCTGTCTCGCTCACTCTCTGAACAGACCTCGAGCACTATTCGTAACCCCTCACATACCATAAAATGCAATTCCAATTGAACCAAACTGACAGCGGAAACGGCAAACCATTTATTTATATATTTGTTTTTGTTGTTGTTCTCTCCTTCTTCTTCTTCATCGCACCTATTTTTTTTTTATTTTGTTGTGTGTGTTTTGTTTATAATCAAATCGGTTGTCAACCAAAGCGGGAAAATTCGCAAGTGTCATTAGTTTTGGACATATATCATATATCTGTATACATATATGTATGTATGTATATGCTTGTATTTTAGAGCTCGAGCATACTCTATGCCAGACACGACCCATTGACTGACTGACTCACGGCGCCCCTCCCGATATCGATCGGCACTCTTTGGGTTTTTTATTCAACAGCTCTTCAGATAAGAGCTATCCCAAATGGGTATCTCCGAATCAAACATGTTGCGTATCTGAAACCCAAAAACATTTTAGCTAATCTCAAATGCGATTGAGTTCCAAAAACAAAAAAACAAAAAATGATTTAGTGAAACTCCATTTGCAAAACCAAAGATCCAAAGGCTAGGTCTATGTGGATATCATCATGGACTTGGAGATTGTAAAAACTGAGAATCTAATTTGATGTATCTAACAATATTTCATATAAGATCTTGAGCTCAGCAGGAATCTGATTTGACTTGTCTACCCAGCCAATATAAGATTTAAGAATATTCCCAAATGAATGAATTATCTTATATGTAGCATTTCCAAACCTTGATTCACGACATATAAGATAATGCTCTTTGACTTTTAGCCCCATAACTAGAACTAACCAACGCCAAGACTTAAGACACACATCTCAGTTCTTTATACATATGCATATATCATCTATTTAAGCCAATTTAAAGATAGAACATTTACACATCTTGATTCAACACAAAGTAGATAATGCTATATTGCTTAACTAATCTGCAGATTAGTTGGAATCTTAAATCTAATGGTAGTTCTTGAGACACACAACTTTTGCCTTACACCGCCTTCAATCAATCCTATATATATGAAGTTATATCTATCACCTATTTAAGCAAGTTTAAAGATTTTCTTTTAAAACATTTACCCAAGATCTATATGATCTATGCCCTGACGTTTTGTGTAGATCAGTTCGAGTCGTGGCACTATAAATGGAATCATTAAAAGCATATCTTAAGACACACAACTTTTGTCTTCTTCCGCCTTTAATCAATCCTATATTTACATAAATATCTACCCAGATTTATATATAGATAATAATTCTGTATAGTGTTGTTATGTGTGCGGGTGTGTGTGTGTGTGTCTGTGTTTATCTTTAACAATAAGCGAGTATCTACATACAATAATCCTTGCCGATCTTTGGGAGATCAAAATTGTAACTTTCTAGAGCTTAGTCAAGTCTTTTCTTTGAATACAGTTCGTGCTTTCTCCATTTCTACTAGTCCTGTATGTGTGTGTGTGTGGGTGTGGGTGTCTCTGTAAGTGTAAATAAAGCAATATATGATTCTTATATAGAGGAACATGATGTTTGAAGCTTCTGCCACACTCCGCTCACTGCTGAGGCACTGCATCATCATTGGATTCGTCATTGTCATCGGCATCGTCGTCATCGTCGTCGTCGTCGTCGCAGCTGCTGTTGCAGCTGTAGTCGTCGACGCTATTGTAGATATTCGTGAGCAGCGGCGTCACATTGACGCCGGGCACCAGCTTCTCCAGCAGCTGTCCCGCCACCTTGCACAGGCCGCCCAGACGGCGCTCCATGCGATGCTCGTAGCGGCGACGATGTCTATAGTATTTCTCCCTTTCGCTTAGTACCTTGCGCTTCCTCGGACTCGTCGCTAGCTTCTTCTCTGCCGGTACTGATCCTGACCAGCTGGCCGACTTGGTTGCCGCCGGCTGCTCGTCCAGCGGCATGGAGCCCGAGCTGGTGGGCAGCTGTTCGACAGTGTTCGACTCGCAGATGTCGGACGCTGACTTAGCTGGCAAGGGGGAGGCCAGGAGGGATTCCACTTCCGATAGATCGGATACCTCGACAGCAACCGGATCCGATGGCTGTGAACTCTCCTGGGAATCTGAATCAGTAAATAGGTCCAAAGTCGAATCGTCACCCGTTGTCACACTGAAGTGAGAATAGCGCTGCTCAATGGAGCTGCCTTGGGGCAGCTGATCATCCTCCTGATGCTCAGCTAGTGTCGGCCGATCCTCGGGAGTGGCCTCCGTTTGGTATTTCTTCTTAAATTGCTTCGGAGCGGTCAACGGACCGAAATTGTGGTCATTGACAACGCCACGAATGGCCAAATGGTTGGGCGACCGCGAATGGGAGTGAGAATGCGAATGGGTGTCAGAGGGCGGCTGCTCCTGGACATTGGGCTCCTTGAGGGCGTATGAGTGCAGGTCGGCGGTCTTCTGGTTCATATACGCATGGATCTCGCCAAAGAACTCCCACTCCTCGTTCAGCAAATCGATGCACTGCTTGCTCAGCGGCGTCACCTGCATGGTCGACTTCTGGATGCGATACCGTTGCACCATGTTGAGCCACTGTTTGCGCAGGGCGCGTTCGCTGTAATCGCCTATTTTGGCCATGTCCTTGAACTTTCTGCAAAGCACGCATACAAAGTCGTTTATGAATGTGTATATACATATGCATACATACATATATGATAAGTGCACTTACTTCCATGGCTCCGCCTGCTTGGACGAATACTTGGAGAACAAATCTTCAGCTTCGATGCGTTTGGTCACCAGCAGACGCTTCTCCTCCACAGACCCTAAGTATATTTTGGCATATAATTCTCAGTAATAACACACATTGCCCATGCATTTGTCCTACTCACACTTCTTGGAGCCACTTTTTGCATATGTGTGGTGCTCCATTGCGCACTCTTGCAGCTGAAAATGCTCTCGACGCACGTGCACAGCCAAATAAATGAACAAAAAAAAAAAAAGAAAAATGTGAATTTGATGCTCGGCTGCTGCTATTGAGCTGCTGAGCTGTTGCTGTTGGCAGCACTCCCTGGTTATGTTAGCTTAGCAGTTTAATGTTATGCACATAGCAGCGCTGTTAGGCAGCTGTTGTGCTCAGTTGGTACATGTACAATCGATATCGAAATCGATTAGTGGCGCCCCTGTTTGATTTAATTTGTATAAATTATATGTTATCGTTATTAATTTATGATTTGAATTTACTATTCTTTGATTTTGATTTTTATTGTTATTTTGATTTAGTACCACCGACAACATTGCATGCAATGGAACCGCTTATGATCACATCAACACAAAAGAAGAGGAGGTCTATCAAGATTTGTGCGCACTGCACAGAACGAGTAGAGGCCAGGTAGTAATTTCATTTCAGTTTGTACATTATTTGCATAAATAGCCTGCCAAAAATAAATAAATAAGTAAACAATGTTTAGCTCTGCTTAGTTGCATGCGCATGCTGCCCAAACTCGGCTCAGATAAACTAAAGATTTTGCATCTCTTCCCTCCCGTTCGTGTAGACAACATCCGCGACCAGCTTTGAGCAACGGGACTATGTCATACGCGAACTCATCGACACCGAGTCGAACTATCTGGACGTGCTCAATGCACTCAAGGCCAAATTCATGCTACCGCTGGAGCGGCATCTCAATCAAGATGAACTGCGTCTCATCTTTCCCCGCATACGGGTGAGCACTGAGGGGAGGACCGGAAAAGGATTTCCATGTTTATATCTGTTTTCTTGCTCTTTTAGGAACTGGCCGACATTCATACAAAGTTTCTGGAGAAGCTGCGCGAATCACTCATGCCCAACGCCAAACAGAAGATGGGCCAGGTGTTTCTTGAGTTCCGTGAGCCTTTCCTCATCTACGGCGAGTACTGCTCCTGCCTGCTGAACGCCATAGACTATCTAGCCGATATTTGCAAGAAGAACCAAATAATTGACCAGCTGGTGCAGAAGTGCGAGCGGGAATATAATGTGGGGAAGCTGCAGCTGCGGGACATCCTGTCGGTGCCCATGCAGCGCATACTCAAGTATCATCTGCTGCTGGACAAGCTGGTGAAGGAGACGTCACCGCTGCACGAGGACTACCGATCGCTGGAGCGGGCCAAGGACGCCATGATCGATGTGTCGCAGTACATCAATGAGGTGAAGCGCGACTCTGACCATTTGGTCATCATACAGAAGGTCAAGGACAGCATCTTCGATCTGAATCTGCCGCACAACGGCAACGATCTGCTGCAATATGGACGCCTGCTGCTCGACGGCGATCTGCATATCAAGGCCCACGAGGATCAGAAGACCAAAATGCGTTACGCCTTTGTGTTCGACAAGATTCTGATACTGGTCAAGCCGCTGCATGTCAAGACCGGCGACATGCAGTACACATATCGGGACTCGCACAATCTGGCCGACTATCGGGTCGAGCAGAGCCACTCGCGTCGCACGCTCGGCCGGGACACGCGCTTCAAATACCAACTGCTGCTGGCCAAGAAGTCGGCGAAGACCGCCTTTACGCTCTACTTAAAGTCGGAGCACGAGCGGGACAAGTGGCGCAAGGCGCTCACTGAAGCCATGTGAGTACAGTGAAGCCTGCTCAATGGATTTACTTCTACAACATTTTCATTTTTTCGTTCAATATTTGTGTAGGGAGAGCCTCGATCCGCCTGGCTGCCGGAATACGGATCACAAAATGGAAATTTACACCTTCGATGCGCCGACAACGTGCCGGCATTGCTCCAAATTTCTGAAGGGACGCATCCACCAGGGCTATCGCTGCAAGGTGTGCCACATCAGCGTGCATCGCGGCTGCATCTCCTCCACGGGACGCTGCAAACAGAATCCGGTTAGCATACCGCCGCCCGTCTGCGATCGCCAGCTGTCCGAGTTCAATTGGTTTGTGGGCAACATGGATCGGGAGACGGCGGCCAATCGCCTAGAGAATCGACGCATTGGCACCTATCTGCTGCGTGTGCGTCCACAGGGCGCCTCCTCGCCGCACGAGACCATGTACGCGCTCAGCTTGAAGTGAGTGCAATATAAATGGGATTCAAATAGAAGTTCATGTAATAGCTCCTCTCTCTCCCTCTCTCTTTGTTTGTCTGTCTCTTTTTCTATGCAGAACCGACGACCATGTGATTAAGCATATGAAAATCAACCAGGAAAACGATGGCGAGTCCATGCTCTATTGCCTGTCATCGCGTCGCCATTTCAAGACCATCGTCGAGCTGGTTTCGTACTATGAGCGCAATGATTTGGGCGAAAACTTTGCCGGGTGCGTATGGCTCGTTTATATACATGTGCCACTGATGTATTAAGCGATCACCAATACATACAGAAGAGATAGTCCGCTTTATTAAACTCAGATCCAGAGCGAAACAAAGGGTTACGAGCCGATGCAATCGGCTGCTCTCTGAGTTTTCAAAGTCAGAGTGTGAGTGGGAGACACTCTTTGGTAGACATCGAGTAACGGACAACAGTTATTTGAGAGCTGAGAGTTAACAAGGAAAAGGATGGGAGATACATCTCCCAGAATATGTTAATGAAAGAAAATAACGGGAGAAATAGAATACGTATGTGTGTGTGGGTACATTAAATGTACATAGAACATATCATATACATACATATGAGATACATAGAACATTGAAAATGTGTGTGTGTACATATGTACATATATGATACATAGAACATAGCAGATAAGATGTTATTCATAGCGCATAGGTGATATAGAATATGTATGTATGGACACATGTTATACATAGGAGATATGGATTATCTATATATTCATATAACATATGTTATTCATAGCGCATAGGTGTGCAGAATATGTGTGTATGTATGTGTGCACATATGGTATATGTACATAGAGCATAGAAGATATAGAATATATGTATATGTGTATGTGTATATGTGTACACAAGCTATACCTATGTACATAGGTAGTAAGGGAAGAAAGAGAGTTAGAGCTAAGCTTGGGTCATGACACGCCCTAGCAGATTTGAAGGCAGGTGACTTGTAGGTCTTCGAGTATTGAGCTAAATCTTTGATCTATAGTGCTAAGAGGGTATTGAATCTTTCGAAGTAGTTTCTAGCGACTGGCCTGTATTTGATCTCTACTTGATATAGAGATCTTACTCGTTATGCCTGCCTCTCATACGTGAAGGAGATCTAAAGATCTCGCTGAAGATCTCTGGTGTTCTATAACATCTAGACAGCCATTCCATAGAGACAGAGCCCGCGAGCTGAGCTGGCGCTATGTTGGTTGACTCTGTCGTCAGGTAGAGAGTTTTTTTTTTGCCAACTTGGATGTGACTGACTTTAAATATAAATACCAAATATAATACCAAATATCATCCATTTATATTAAGAACAGCAGCCGGTTATAACGACGCGCTCGTTGTAACCGGAAGAAGCGATAATCATATAAGTTTCTCTGGGAACCAACATGCTCATCGTTTTAGCCGTACGAACGCTACAAACGGAGTCGTAATACCCGAATTCTGGTGTACTTCCCATCCATCCATCGATTTCACTAATTTGTGTGTGTTTCGTCTACAGGCTCAACCAGTCGCTGCAGTGGCCCTATCGTGAGGTCTATGCCACGGCGCTGTACGACTTCGATCCGAAGCCCGGCAGCAATCAGCTGCAGCTGCGAACCGATTGCCAGGTGCTGGTAATTGGCAAGGATGGCGACAGCAAGGGCTGGTGGCGTGGCAAAATCGGTGATACGGTGAGTATATGGTATATGTACCCATATATAATATATATTTATATCATACAATTCATATGCAGGTGGGCTACTTTCCCAAGGAGTACGTGCAGGAGCATCCAGTGACTAGCGACGAGCTTTGATATTACAACTCGGAGGTTTACTTTGCACCCAAAGCGAGCACACCAACGGCGGCCATTTCTGAGACACCTGGAGCGACAAATGTGGAGGCGATTAACAGTTAAGCAACAAAAACATGATGATGATGATGATGATGATGCCAGCCATATTTGTTGCACTGCACTTAGTTCAAATATACAAAAAACACAAAACAAAAATCGATCATATTTAAAGGAAATTTGGAAAATTATTTGCATTGCGTCGTTTGAAACATTAGTGCCAACAAAACGGAACAGATTCCAGCAATGCCTGGAAATGTTCTAAAAAATTACAAAAAAAAAAAAAACATTTATTTTTTAACTAATTGTATGTGGCAATAAATAATATATATATACAAATATATATATATATATAGTATATAAGCATGGCAACTTAGTTTATTTACATAAATTTAAAATTAGAAAATTTTTTTTTCTAATTGTATATTTCTCCTTCACGTTTTTATTGTATATTGCGCTGCACTTGATGGTTAAGTTAATAGAAAAACAAAAACGAAAACAATATTATTTGAAACGAACATTAAACAAATGCGCTGTGCAGCATTTCATACAAGAAGCTTTAAACTTTATATATAAATATATATGCACAAAGCAAACGAGAAACTGAATAACGTAGATGCGAATATACACTTGAATGTTAACATTAATATATATATATATATATATATATATATATATATATATATATATATATATATATATATATATATATATATATATATATATACATACACATATACCACATATATATGCCAACAATACGAACTTGATGTTTAATTCGAAACGCAAATGTTAACAAGTCGAACGAAATGTGGCCACAAAATTGTGTGCAACACAGCAACAACAACAACAAAAGCTTTAGAAAATAACAAATTATGCCTACTTATATATACACACACATCCATTCACGAATATACATGATATATATATATACATATATACTGAAGAAATTAACATATTGTAACTAGAGCCAACGAATATTGCAGACTTAACGAAATGTTGTAACGTTTTTATTATATATGAAAAGCCAAGGCAATGAGCATTATCTGCCCATAATAATACTGTATACATATAGACCTATATATATATATATATAGAACTCTCTCTCTCTCAGTAATATTTTACGTTCTGTTCAAATTTCGCTTTCATTTCCTTTCACCGCTTAAGGCGCATGCAAAATAGTTGGTTTCAGACTTGACCTAAGAATATATATGTTTGTCAAATGTATGTATATATGTGTGTATGGTTTCATATGTATGTGTATGTGTGCAAATGCATTGTCTAATAGCTTTAACTTAAACAATTCCAAACTTTGCATTTAAATGCACTTGCAACAATTTCTCTTTCTCACTCTGTCGCTCTCGCTCTTTCGCTATATAATTGTATAACATGCATATATATATACATATGTGTATATACATACATATGTGTTTGTATGTGAATTGTACTGAATTCATTGTTTGGCAGCTGAAATAAATCATAGAGAAAAACAAATCACAAAAATCTATATATACATATATGAAAATGTAATAACAAATATAAAAACATTGCCTCAAAAACACGATATATATATATATATGTACACATATATATCTCTATAGATACTATGTATATCTTTGCATATGGCCCATTGTTTCGGGCTGTTTTAGTAATGTTTTTAATTCAATTTGTATTGCTTCCAGTTTCAATGCCAATGTAACAAATGTATTAAATGTAAATGATTTTATATATCATAATTACTAAGCCTACACACACACACGCACAAGCGCGCACACAAACAAACGCTCTAATAAAGGACTTTGAATGTTTTGTTGTTTAATTGGAATCTATTGTTTTCATTGAGTGAATTTTACTCCATAAGGAGTTATTAATTGAAAGTCTATGAATTATTGGTCTCAGTCTCCTCATTGCTCTTTTTCTCTGTCTTCCTCTCTCGTTTAGTCCCACTGATTGCCCTTCTCTTTTTTTATCTATATATATCTGCAATATCCGAAAATGTTATTTATAAAATATATAATAAATAATTGATGCTTACTGAAGTAACGTATTTATTACCTATTATTTTACATTTCCAATTAATATTCCTTAAAGCACTTCCGTAACTGTTTTATTTTCGAGTCAGCGCGTGCGCAGCAAGCTTTAAAGCTTTGCTAACAGATTCGGAATTCAATACTCGCCGCGATTTCGATTTGCATATTGGCTGCAATGGTTCGTGTACTGGCTAAGCAGATAAATGCACCAGCTGATGGCGGCCCACCTGTTGTTGGCTCAGCCAGCACTTGCTAAATGAATATCAAGTCTGAAGAGCGGCGAATGGCGAATGGCGAACAGAGAACAGTGAATGGAGAGCGCAGTGCGACGTGCAACGAGCAGGCGAACTAGCGATGAGCGATGAGCGATGAGCAATGAGAGTGAGCAAAGCGTTTAGAAAGTTCGTAGCTGCAGCCAACTCAGTTAAGTGGTGTGGAGGGAGCGCGGACTGCGGACACTGAGTATCGGGCTGCGCAGCGGCTGACTGGCACAGTTGCTGTTTAGTAAGCGGCGAAGAGTCAACAAGTTCGGTTCGCAGCATTCGAGAGCCAAATCCGCGCTCCACTAATCGCTTATCGCGGTTATTTTTGCCGTTTTCGTTATTATTATTATTTTTTTTTTTTAGCTGTTTGCATTATTTGCCAACAGCAGTCGTGTGTGATTTTTTGTTGGTGTTTCATTTTCCTTTTTTGTTGTTGTTTTGTTTCGTTTTTTTTTTGTACTTTGCTTAACAACTGGAGACGGGAAACTGCAACAGCCAAATGTAAATGAAACGCAAGGCTGTGGCCCAACCGTAACTAAAGCGCGGCCCAAATGTGTCTGAAACTAAAACTGAGGCAGAAATTAAATCTGAATCTGTATCTGAATCTGATGCGCCGCAGTTGCCAAACGGCAGAGCGCAGCAAGTGTATCCTGTGTAGGGTATTTGCCCTGACATAAAACATAATAATTGTCGTGCACTGTTGCGGCTGAGTGCTTGCAAAAAAAAAAACCAAAAACAAAAAAAACAAAAAGTACTCGAAGAAAAAACAAAACCAAACAACTCGAGCGCTCTATTCTCTCTCTCTCTCTCTGCGTCTCGCTCCCTCGCCCGTTGCTGTTTTTGTAATTTGTACATTTTGGCGCTCATTTTCGTGCGTTACGCTTAACTGCAGTTTGCGGGTGTGTGTGTGTGCGTGCGCTGCTCTGTGTCCGCGCGCGTCTGTGTATGTGTGCGAGTGCAAGTGTGAGTGCGAGTGTGTCCAGCTTTGCTTACAAAATGCTTAGATGAAAGCCAAAAGCCGCCGTCGACGTCGCCGCCGCAGCGCAAAGGAAAACGAAAACTTTTAGCAAAACAACGAGAAATTGTTAACGAAATCGAAAGTAAACGCGGCACGCGAAGATCGCAATATATATACATATATCTGCTATATATATACACATACATATATATACTAGATATACAACTGTTACCAATAACCGACTGCTAACGGGGCGCCAGTGTGCTCCCCATATGTCCGCACAAAATATGTCACAATTTCGAGATAATTCATGGGTGAGTTGAGCTCTATCTAAATCACCGTTGATTGCCGCATGCTAAAACACCGACTAACTTGGCTACTCTAACTACACTAAATGCTAATGCTAACAACAATTAGTCCATGTCCCAAAACCTACAACAACAACGACAACAACTTTTGACACCAACATTTGCTTTGCATAATTCGCTGTGCGTTGGACGACATCGTTAGCTGTCAATCCCCCCTCCAACCCCCTGTTGCTGTCACAGCTGCGCAACTTAATTAGCACAAATCGTTAATTAACCCGTCTTGGCCCGATTGGCCAATTGGCCAATTGGCCCCACGCATCTGCATCTGACCCGCTTAGCGGTTCGACGCGCTCAGCCAGGCCCCAATCGAACCCGATCTCTAGATACAGATGCTCTCCACTCTCTATCTATCTCGCGATCTACAATGATTTATGTACACATGTTCGCCTCTTGTTTAGGGCCTATTTTTTTTTATAATTATGTTTTTTTTTTTTGCTTTTTAGCCATACGAAATTTCGCCGTTAAGTGCTGCACAGTGGTGCAAAAGAATTATTGAACTGTGGAAGCTGTGCTCCATTGTTATATTCCCTGATATTTTGCATAGATTTATAGTACCCATTAAATAAGCCTTGTCTACTCATTGTATTCCCCATGTATAGCCTTTGTATAGCTTTTGTGAAAGAGTGTATTGGCTTTTCTCTTGTTGGATTTCATTGAAATAGTTGTATTCATATTTTAATACAAATATTTGTGTTCATTTCTTACTATTTTAGTCGTATATATAGAGCACAAAATGTTGGATTAAATTTAGTATTAAGCCTAGTATATGTTTGAATTACTATTTACGTATCAGATGTAAATTTTTATATGTTAAAGGTATGCTCACCTGTAAATTAATTTTATAATTTCGATAAAAAAATATGTTAAACCGAATTTTGGAATCAGTGTAAATATATTTCATGATAATTTATATATAAATGGTTTATTTCTTTTTTATTCATTTTTTAAGCTTTTTAACTCTAGGCATTAGAATAAAAATGTATGTTTTGAGGGAAATTGCTGTATTAACTGATATACTCTGTATATACTGTATATACTCTATAACAGTGGAAATAGTCGTGTGAGATACCTAGTCTTTCCAGCCTCTCTTGAGAACAATTCTTTTTTTTTTTTTTTTTTTTTTTTTTTTTATTTATTTATTTATTTATTTTATTTTATTTTATTTTTTTATTTTTATTTTTTTTTCTGCATACAGATTATATAATTGAGCTAAAACTTAACACTACATCAGATATCTAAAAGTATAAGTCTATAAAAAATATTCAAAAAGAAAACAGACCAAAAATATATATATCACATTATTCCAAAATCATTCCCAAATTTTTTAACTTTATCGAAAAAACAAGATTTAAGCACAAATATATTTACACATAAATATAGTCTCTTTGAAAAAAATCTCTTTCAAAGCCATTAGGGTATTTACACTTCGTTCATTCCCTGTCACACCTCAAATCGCATTCAAATTTATTTATTAATTCAAGCCAAATATAAAACACAAATTTCGAATGCTTACACTCATTCAACTTTGTTTGAGGCAGATACAACGAATTTAGTTTATCAACATAATTTAAGTGCTAATTGCGTTTAGTGCACATTAAATAAAAAATAAAATAAAAAATGCTTAAATGAATTCAGTTTCAAAGGTCATTAAATTAAATCAATTATATAATACATGCAGTTAAGAGCTAAAGATGGAAGATATTCACCAGCAAAAGTGGGAAATGAGTGAAATACTCTTTGTTTTATTCTTAAATGAGATACTATATTTGGATATCTAAAGGGAAAACAAGTACGGTATATATATGCCCAAAATCTTAATCTATTGAGTATAGTGCAGGAAATGCTCGAACAAACAAAAATTGTGAAATTCATGTAAAAAGTTCAAGTCAATAAAGATCTAAGAAGGTAAATACAAAAATTCAGCACTGATTAGATAAACGATTTATCTATATATATGTATATATATATATATATATATATATAAATGTGTGTTAGAAAATGCTTTCATAAAATATTTTCTGCTGCAATTTCAGTAGAGTTCAGGTCAGCAGAAAAAAGTTTAAAGATATATAAAAAAAAAATAAAAAAAAAAAAAAACAGAATGTTGCATACCTCTGTGGCATCTATCGCATTTAATGTCTTTATAAGAAATCGGCACGATACGATCTAGTTTATGCATGCCTCACGCGTATGCTGCATGCCCCCTCGCCCCTCTCTCTCTCTTTCTCTCCCTCTCTCTCTCTCTCTCTCGTTTGTCATTATCGTAACGTTCTTTGATCACGTACTTTTCGCTGTTTCTTGTCAAAGTGAAAACGAGCATATTCGATTCGTTCCATGTGCGTGCTGCGTTTTTATGCCATGAACACATTGTAGTGTATGCTTATGCAGGGTATATTGGTAGGGTATAATACGAGTGCAACGGTAGGCGTGGCACACATACATGATGTATATGTATTCCTATGGAGAATGAAAAGCTGATACGACTGATACGACTCAGATCTCGCAGATCTCAATATATTTATTCCTCTAGCTGTACGATAACCTCCTTAACGTACTATCCATAGCAATACAGAATATACATATTTCGCCTTTAAGCGTAATTTTGAACATAACACAAGTTTTGCTGAGTGGCTTTAAAAGATGAATACACAGATCTGGGATAGCTGGGAGCTTCTTACTAATAGAAATAGGCTACATTCCTACAGTCTATTTCAAGTAGTAAAGCCTTATACTTTGGCACAAACGCACAGCTCATTGACTTTATTAGGCCCTGAAATGTTCATTAAGAAAACCCAAATGGATTAAAAGTTATTCAATAACTAATTTATCATGGTAAAGCCCATGAGATCAGTCTGAGTGTAATCCTATGAATCGTGCTATTCATATACATATATGCATGTATATACAAGAATCATCGGGTATCGCCCAGTCAGGCACGCCCATTCTATAGCACTCCTACTCGTTTCCTAATGGCCCTATTGAAATCAGACTTTTCTGAGACAATGACTTGGCTTTGTTCGCTAAATGTTATTAGATGATGCATAGTATAGATCATGAATTGAGTGCAGTCTATGATAATTGATATAGCGAGCATTAGGCAGTCGTCAATGCTTGCTCACGAGCTTGATTTGGCTTTGTAATGTTTTTTTTTTTTTCTCTTGGTTCTTTTGTCCATTGTGCCGGTGCTACTCCACTTTCTTTGCGCGCTAACAATGGGAGCAGCACGTAGAGCCCACTGCACTAAGAGACAGAGAGAGAGAGAGAGGGAGAGAGAATTGTTATCTATGACTGGGCCTCTAATCAAGTTATGACCATTGGCAATGCTTTCGGGTCTTAACCGATTCCGATAAACACCAAGTGACGGATGTGACTGTGACTCTGTCCGTGTGCATGCATCATCACCCCCGCTCACTCAATCTATCAATGCCCATTGATTGCGCAAATGTCGTGACTGAGTGTCTGGCGCATCTTTGGCGCAGGTGCCGCTGCAGCTGAGCCAGGCAGCGGCGATTGCTTCCTCGACTGCTGCAACTTCAAGTTCAATTACGCCAAATTGTCATCAGCCATTGGCCGAGCGGGTAACGGCCCGGGGGCGGGGGCGGGTGCCGGGAGCCGGGCCATGGCCGAGCTCTAGCCAAAGCCGGGCAGCTGCTACAACTTTCACTATGCACATGGAACTGGGTACGTGATCTTCGCACATGGTTTTCCTGCCACTCGGAGCAGTTGTTGCCTCTGCCTCGGCCTCTACCGATCGGCTCTACCGGCTGCCTCTGCCTCTACCTCTGTCTGTACCTCTGCTTCTGCCTCTACCTCTGCCTCTACCTCTGTCTTTACCTCTGTCTCTACCTCTGCTTCTACCGATCGCCTCTACCGGCTGCCTCTGCCTCTACCTCTGTCTTTACCTCTGCGTCTGCCTCTACCTCTGTCTCTACCTCTGCCTCTACCGATCGCCTCTACCTCTGCCTCTACCCCTGCCTCTACCTCTGCCTCTACCGATCGCCTCTACCGGCTGCCTCTACCCCAGCATCTCGGCTTGGATGACGTTGATGATGACGATGGCTTTGACTCGATGACTCGATGATGCCGCCTCCTGCACATTTTGTCATAATTTTCATGTGGGAAAATTTGTTGTGTGTATCTACAAAACGTTTTTCCTCTTCTCTACACATTTTTTTTATTATTTTTATTTTCTATTTCTTTTTTTTGAAGCGCATTCAACTGGTTTGCTGGCTGGGTTTCCATTTTTTGTTTGCTGTCTGCTTTTTACTTGTTTTGTTGCTTTGTTTTTTGGCATGTTGCAAAATCGTTTCCACATAATGCGCCCGGCTGCTGGGTAACTAACACCAGCAACAGCAACAACAACAACAACAACAACAACAGCGCACCACGACAATGAACTTTTAATTACCCAGGCGCGTTTCGTAAAGAAAATATTTAAATTACCTATAAAAAAAGTAAAGTAAAGTAAAAAGTAAAGTCAAGTTGGGGGAAACAAAAGTGAGTGCGGAAAAACTTGGGCCACCGGATATGCAGATGCCGCTCCCATTGCCATTGCCATTGCCATTGCCACTAGCATTACCATCATCAGCATTATCATTAGCATCAGCATTATCACATGCTTGTGCAAAGGAAGAGGAGTAGCTGCCTTGGGTGAAACTCTCTTGGCCAACTGGCAATCGCCTCTTGGCCACTTGATTTTCATGTGTCGCAAGTGCGTTAGCCAAGCCAAGCCAGGCCAGGCCAGGCCAGGCGAGGCACAGCCCCAAATTGCCGTAATTGGCCCCCTACAAAATGGGAAGTGGTAAATGGGAAATGGTCTGTGGATAGTCGATTGTGAATAGTGGGTATTCAGTATTCGGTATTGGGTATTCGGCATTGGGTATTGTCTATTGCGGTTTCGATTTCCATGAAAATGCCTTCACCATTACCAATCATAGTGGAAATGGCTGGGATGGCAAATGTGGCTTAAGTGGAAATTTTGGTTTACCTAACGAAGCGGAACTACTAAATGCTTCTCTGCAAATGGGAAGCTCAATAGGCAGTAGATTCAATTTAGAAGTGCCCTCATGTCAGCTAATCCATCCCTTCGTCATTCGACTTTCCGTCCGTCCGTCTGTTGGCTCGTCTAACCGCATAAACTTCTAGCTATCCATTTGTTTATTCTTTTCGGTTCCCATTTGTCTGTCCTAAGAATTGGTTATATTTTTTATCGGATGCCACATCCTAGTTGACTTATATGAATCCCTCCCTTCTCCTCGTCCCTCTGTTCAGCTGTCTCTCCTTTTGCCAGTCCGTCCTTCCGTCTGTTAAGCTGTCTCCCTTTTTGCCAGTCCGTTCGTTCCACCGTTCAGCTGTCTCCCTTTTTGTCAGTCCGTCCGTCTGTTTGTCGCCCACAGAATATATGTACATATATTACTCAGAGGCAATAGTCGTGCTAATTTAGACTTAGTCTCTCTGTCTTCCGTTCATCCGTCTATTCGCATTCTTTCCGTACGTCCATTCGCCTGTCCGCCCCACTCTCTATCTAGCGATTCAACTTCTTGATCTCGCATTTTCAAGATCGATCGCAACAACCGAGGCCTTGACTTGACAGATCCATCTGTCTATCCAGTCGGAACTCCGTCCGTTTGCTTAGTAGTCTACCCCTTAATCTACTCTACCATCTTTCAACATATACAACTTCCATATACATAGGTACAAGTATACACCATGGTTTCATATTCTTTAAGAGATAGAATCTTGCAAATTCAAGTTTGTTTAAGCTGAAATCAAGATCGTCTCGCACGCAAAAAATCGGAAAATAGTTATAGTTATACTTAGAATCAGCGAATTTCACAAGAAGTATGTCGTCTATAGAGCATATTTTGAGTACTTCATCTATATTTTAGACTGAAGAAGGATCTTGAACATAACTAGAAGGATCTTGTACGGATAATGTGAAAATGTTAAATAAGAAAAAAAAAAAATACTTTAATAATACTTTTAATAAAGATAAAATTGCCAAAGCGCTGAATAAAGTTCATAGACTTAATGGGTCTATAGATAACATTGTTAGTTGCAGTTATATCTAGTAATATATAGAAATACAAAAAGAAAACATTAGCAATTTAATATAAATATTTTGTTTTAGCTTTAGCTTTTTTTCCGCTAGCACAGCTCTACTACTGTAACACTTATAGGTAATATTTATCCATGTTCGTGTCTCTGTTTTGGTTTTCTCTGCTTTTTCATCATCAGCATCGCCAGTAGTAGATCATATAAAGAGTTATGTGGAGCGTACTTGTTGGCATTTTTTTTCTTTGTTCGATTGTCTGCGAGCTGCGCAAATTGGCCAAATGGAAGCTGGAGGCAGAGCAAAGAAATTTAGCGACAATTATCCAGTGAAAGTGCCGAAATGCTGCGTTGTTGTGTTAATAATTGTTTTTCTTCTTCTTCTTCGTCTTCATCTGTTTGCAAGCTTAAATAGCAAACCAAAAAAAAGGGTAAAGAGGTTGACGAGAGGGGGGCAAAGCAAATATAAACAACTCCGAGAGCTCTAGTTGAACGTGTTCGACTACGAAAGCCCCTGAATCCTTTGATGGTATGATATTCCAATAATTCTTCGTTTCTTATCTGAGTATATAACACATATACACACACACACATGCAAGCACGCATAAGTACGTGCTCAGCTACTGCGCTTGGAGTTTAGGGTATTACGGGAGACTAAGTTTTGAATAAGTTGTCTCCTCGATGGAACTCCATAATCAAACTTACAGAATGGGATAACGAACGAGATTCATATGTGATTCATATACACATATCCCTAACCGAAAAATTTCTAATATATTAAATAAGTCTTAAACAAATTTAAATGGAAAGGGATAGAGTCCGGATGGGGTCCGTATATAGAATATTACAAAATCAAAATCTTATAAAATTCAACTGAATCGAAAAACCAAATTCGAAGACACTTAACTTATATGATGTGAGGAGATATAATTTTATAAGTAATTTCTAAATCGGAATGGATATCCCCAACCCTGGGTGAGTTATCGATTTTTCGACACAAGCTCAAGTCTCTGGCTCTTGTAGATGCTGAGATCTATTTATTTTATTATATTATATTTCTGAGATATGTTACCTACATTTTGACAATATCATAATACCCCGATTTTTCATTTTCAATGGGTTCAGGGTATACAAAAATGATAAACTTTGCGCGCTCATCAACGGCAGCAACAACAATACTTAGTGTTAAGCATATATGTAATACATATATACTTTTTTTATTTACTTGTGATTATAATGATGTATATGTTTTTAAGTTGTTTTGCTTTTTTTTTATGACATGTTAAAAATAACAAAAAAAATAAAAAAGAAAACTTGTGCAAAACTTTGACAAATAGCCGCGACTACAATTAGGCCGGCTAAAAGCAGACAGTTAAGTTGGGATTGGAGCGTGGAAAGCCGAGCGTGTGGAAATGTGGCCCAAATATAATTCCAGTCATGGGCGGCGCACAAAATGTGCAGCGGCGACCTTGAAACGGGGGCACAGCAGGCACTAAAAAACCAACAGTAGCAGCAGAAGTTGCCGGAGCAGAAGAAGAAGAAGAAGAAGCATAAGACGGAGAAAGAAACGCAGCAAAAAACTTCAGTTAAAGCCCAGTCACGTTCAATGCTACGGTCAGCTCAATGGCCCATATACGAGTCCCCCGAGAGAGTGAGCGAGCGAGCGCCGGCGAGACCGTGGAAACTTGAATGTTAATTGATTTTCATAGAGACACTCTGAAAAAAAAAAGACAAACCAAAATCAAAATAAAAACTTTTTGAAATGGTAACAAAAACGTGCCCAGACTGCGACTCGAGCCTAGGCTCGCGCGACCTCGTTAAATGCAACAACAACAACAACAACAGCAACAAACTGACAACAAGCAACAACAATTAAAAGTCTAAAACATTTGTCGGTAGAAATTTATAGAGCCACCCGCATGAGTCGGGGCTTTTGACCAAATAGAGAACAGGCCAACTCAACTGTTGAAGCGGGAGCAGAAGACAAACGTTTTCCATGTGCCTTAGAGCGAAGCAATTATATTAGATTTGATATACATATATACATATATGCGATATATTATATTAGATTTGATATACATATAGAGGACATAAGGCTCAAGCTGAGGCACTATGGGGCAGAGGCGAAAGATTTCTGGCAAAAATCACGGGGAAAATATAAAAAATGAAAAAAAAAATCATTTGAAATTTCTTGAAATCTTCATTAAAATATAATAGTCGATTTTTATTTAAATATGTATATACAAAAATATATTAAGATGTATATATATAATATAAATAAAAGCATTATAGTTTTTTTTTTAGATAGACACAAAAAATATTTTTTTTTGTAATTTATCGCGTACATTTCACTTGGAACTTAGTAAAAAAAATGTTGTAAAAAGTAGTTTTATATTTACTAAAGCCCAATTTTGTTACCATTTCAAATGTTATATATAGCTAAACCTCTTTTTTAATATATATTTCATAGAAATCTTAGAATAAAAAAATGTGTAAAAATAATTTTTTATAAATTGTATATAATGAATGGCCGTTCTAAAGCTCTATCAACCAGATTACTAATATTCAATTGCCATAATCCATTCATGAAGAGTACGAGAGACAGAGGGAGAGAGAGAGAGAGAGAGAGAGAGAGAGAGAGAGAGAGAGAGAGAGAGAGAGAGAGAGAGAGAGAGAGCGAGAGAGAGAGAGAGAGAGAGAGAGAGAGAGAGAGAAGAGAAGGGAAATAGATGGTTTCTACTATAAATAAGTACTAATAATTTCCTTAAAACATGATCAACCAAAAAAAAAAAAAAAAAAAAGAAAACAAATTTATAATAATATATATATATATATATAATAATAATAATAATAATAATAATAATAATAATAATAATAATAATATATATAGAAATAATATATATAATAATAATAATATATATAATAATAATAATTATATTTTTGTAGACTCACTTTATTCCTTCTTAATCTGAACGTATATCCTACAATCCGTCACGATCGTCTCATTGTTTTGATATAAAATTTGTGATCTTTAATCGTTAGCTAAAATTGTCAGCTTTCGGAATATGATTAGATAAATTTAGTGATTGACTTTCAAGTTATTTGTATATCGTATTGCAAAATTGCAATTGTTTCGAGATTAAACATTTTGTGGATTCATTGAAATTCAAGCTGCGAACCGGTTTGTATATTGGAACAGGCTTAAAGCGTTAATTAATTTTTTAATAAATTGCATATATGATGAAAAAAAAGTGAGAAGTTACGAGCTCGAATTTCACGTTGATTGCAAATTATTCTAAGCTAATGTCAAGCAATAAATCGGAATATATTTAATAAATTCTTTCATTTTTTTAGACAACAAAAAATAGATATATATATACATACCTATAAATAAGTTCGGCTCCCTTACTCTGAATTGAACTAGTTAATCTTGTTTATGATACCTATTCAAAAATGTGGGTATGGGGCATATTGGTTTTGTAAAAATGTATTTAAGAGCTAATAGCCGTCTTTTTTCTATTTTTGGTCTGATGAGCTGAGTAGATCTTAAGTTTGGAAACTCTAAGTTCCTGTGATATATGAACATATTTTTGTTAACTTCCTAAACGTCACTCAGCCTCCCTTACCTAGCGTAATTGACGTATTACAAATTCAGGCACATAGCTGAATGTCATTATTGCGCTCATTACAGAAATGCATCTTAAAAAGTTATTGAACAATTAATTTCCCATAGTAAAGACCTTGAGCGCAGCCCAAGTGCAGTCGCTGCATGAACTGCGCAGTAAGCAGAGCGTTTGTATGTATGTGTGTTTGCATTCATTAGTGCGGATATACAGAAAGCATAGACCTATTGAAATAGCAACTCTGCTTAGAGTTTAGGGTATCTGCGAGTCATGTAATGCCCTTCCATGTTGTATATGCACTTCCCAATTTTGATATACAAATATGTATATACAGAGAACACAGATTAATTTAAATATAAGATATACTTAGAGGGTATCTACTAGTCTTGCTTAAACATAGGATGATTGAAACAGCAGCTCTACATAGAGTCCAGGGTATCTACTAATCGTTCAATTTCCAGCAACAGATAATGAATAATGCTGGAAACAGCTGATTGACTTAAGAGTCCAGGGTATCAGCAAGTCGTGCATCTCCCAACAACTACAAAGAGAATAAAATTTGAGAATAGAGGATAGAATATTGATTGATATGTAAATAAACTCGGCTTAGAGTCCAGGGTATCTGCTAGTCGTGCACTTCATATTCATAATATATCATTGCATTATTGATGTATACTCATGCCAGCTCATCTTAGAGTCCAGGGTATCTGCTAGTCGTGCATCTCCCACCCATGCTGTATACATAGAGAATAGACTGAGACAAAGAGAATAGACTGAGAATGAGAATAGACATATAAATCCTCTAATCATGCAATTCCCATTCATAATATATCATTGCATTATTGATATATACTCATCCTAGCTCAGCTTAGAGTCCAGGGTATCTGCTAGTCGTGCACTCCCCACTCAGAACTTTCTGTTTTGCTGTGCTGAAAATATTTGTGACAAAGCAATCTTCAAACAATGATAGATCGCTTACTTTTTAGCACTCGAGTTCTCTACGGAGAGAGAGAGAGAGGGAGGGAGGTAGGGAGGGAGCGAGGGAGCGAGAGGCATAGATATTCGGAAAAGTTTCACTTGGCTCAGCGCACATTCAGCTCGGCTGAATTGGTATTTACTTTGGCGTCATTCTCGACGCTTTGCTGAATGACTTCAATTGTTGCTGCTCACAAATGAAATGTTTCAGCAGCGCGCAATTTGTCACACATCAAATAATGATTGTCAGTGTGGTTGGTGGGCGTGGCTGGAGATATAGGTGTGCGTGTGTGTGTGTGTGCACCTGTCACTGACCCACAATAGACAATATGTATATCTAATCAGGCAGAGTTTTTTAAATTGTTAAATAAAATATATGAAATGAGACTAATTATTGATATCAAATAAGCAGAGCATAGAATACGCTTTCTATATATAATATTAATGAAATAAGTAGGATATAGAATATACCCTTTCCATAGATAATAATACTGAAATATGAACTAGACAATTTTAAATTGATAAAATAAAATGGTTAAATTTATGGAAAGCTGTTGATATAAAAAATATATATATTAAAATATAGATTAAATATAGTAGAAACGAAATGGATGTAGACAGAAATTCAAATTATTGAGAATTATGGAAAACGAATTTTCTTTCAAATTGATAGACATTTTTTTTTTATTTATCGCGATTTTCGATTTAGCGGGATACGAATTATCGAGACTCGACTTTATTTACATTTATACATACATATGCATATAAAAGAATGGCTCAGCTCATACTAAGCTGACATAATTTCACTGGAATAAAATAAAATATAAAATATATATATCTGTAAATCAATTTAAATTCATTTTGATTTGTTTGATATCTTTGTAAATAAATTAATTTCCAATTAGGTTTGCTCCATATGATTACCATAAATTTATATGCGATTTTTCATATCTAATATATGTATAATATATAAATTATTATTATTTTTTTTTTTTTTTTTTTTTTTAATTCAATTATTGCGGCTTTTAAATTATTTTAAAACAAAAACTTTTTACTGATTTGCCCATTCATGCTTGCTGAGAGCTGAGCATCGCTGTCAGAATGTTATTCGAATGGGTTTGTGTCTTAGCTACACTTTGCATATTTCTAGCCAATGCAATATCCTCTAAGGCTCACTGTGTATGGGTGAGAGAGAGAGAGTGAGAGAGACAAATATGGCTGTCGCTGAACGCAGGCGCAGCTGTTGCTGAGTGCGAGTGAAATGACTAGTCTCAGCCTTAAGTGCGGGAAGAGTAGGCGAATAGGAAAGCTCACAGCAAAGAGGAAATTCCTTATTGGGCAATCGGCTTGATGAAATTATAATATGAGCTAAACAAATAGACATAAATTCGATAAATACACCGCAATACTGAAAAGGGTCAAAGACATCTTCGATAAAGCATTGTACAGCAGGTAATGCCCTATACAAAAAATAAATGAATCCTAAAAGTAGCCAAGTCAACAAACAGTCAACAAATAAAATAGATTCCAATCAGGAGTCGTAAAATATAGATTAAATAGCAGGGCCCATAAAATGCACAAAGAATATGAAACACAAATAACAGTAATCATAATAATGTTGTATAATGCATTGGCAATCACTCTTAGCAATGAATCAGAATCTATATATATATATTACATTTCTAACGAATATATTAGGTAATGTATTATATTACAATGTTTGTATTCTATATATAAATACTATTCTCAATTATTTAGGAATAGAAGTTTGTCTGTAAATAAATATATATATAATATATATATGATATACATATATATATGATAAATTTGTTTTGATATTTTATATCATATCATATCTATTGAAAAAGTGAAATCTGACAATTTTCGGTTACAAAGAACCTAGATTACAAATGGAAAAAGTGAAATTTGATGAAGTCATCGATATTTTGAAATAAGTTTTAGCTGCTAGCCAAATAATCTTCAACTAGAATATGACTAGTTATTAGAGATAATGAATGTGAATCTGTATAGTATAATTATGTATTTAGATTCATTTTCAGCTTAACTAGCTGACAGATCTATATCAATATCTAGACTAGAGATTAGAGATAGGGCATGTAGGTCTATGTAATGCAGTTAGTTCTCTAACTAAATTCGCTTTCAGTTCAGCTGGCTGATAGATCTGCATAAATATATATAAATCAAGAATAGATCTATGTGCTTCATCCTGACATCATTGATCTCGACTCTGATTAAAATCAGATAGTTCGCACGATCGCACGTCAATCGATCGATTTAGTTCCACTCCCTGAACAGTTTTATTGCTCTTTCGATTAATAGTTTTCAGCTTGAGCTCGGTCTTACTGAAATCTGTGCTAGATTGCAATAATTAACGCTTGCGCTAGTTTTTATCGCAGTTGTCGCTGCTGAAGTTCGCCTTGGGCCGCAGACAGTTTGCTGAACTTTGAATTTAGTGTCGATCGATAACAGGAATGCGACAAATCGATTAGATTTCCATTGGAATCAAATCGAATCGAATGCCGCCCACTTTTGCAAGCCCAGCCGTCTGGCCAGGGTATTCTCATTGAGCAACATTCACAGGGCACATTGACTGCCCAGTGGAGTGTGAAACTAGATGCTATTCGAAATATGCTAGGGGCCATGTGCCATGACGAGGGTTGCTCAAACAGAAGAGCGGTCTGAGATTAAGAAGAAGAGATAGAAGACTAACGAGAGGACAGAAAAGATTGGGACCAGATGGGAGGAGAAGGAATTAAAGAAGTGAGAAGAGTACCAAATGTGAAGAGATGATAAGGCAACGGGAAGAGAATGGAAAGAGAGATTGAATAGAAAGAGAAAGAAAGAACACAGAAGGATAAAAGGCTAAAGAAGCTAAGAATATAAGAAGAGCAGAGAAAAAAGAGAATGGGAAGAGTAAAGAAGAAAAGTCCATAGGAAGAGAATAGGCGACGATAGGCTGAAGAGAGTGAATGATAATGAGAAGAGAACAATATAAGAAGACAGGAGAATTGTCAAGAATAGGGAAATGTAAAAGAAGACACTAAAACGATAAAGGAAGTAAGAGAAAATTAAAGAATAAAATTGTTAGAGGAAACGAATGAATTAAGAACAGAATGGAGTGGAATGGAAAGGGAAGAGAAGCACAGTATGCTTGAAGTAGCTGCTCTGCCCAGGCTTCAGGGTATCCTCTAGTCGATTACACCCCAGGGAGGATTAATACCAGATGAATTGCCTTAATTATACTAAATGTACTTGTCGAACAGCCCTCGCATAGCAAATAATTGCTTTTACACTTGACAAGCTTGCCGCGCCAATTCGTCAATGGGCTTTTGCATTTGTATGTGTGTTTGTTATACC